>NC_091456.1:172667869-172967869 GCF_027789765.1 Dendropsophus ebraccatus
GTGTTCTGCAGCCGGGATGTAGATTAACTCAAGGATCTGCAGCAGATCATTCGTCTTCATCTTGTGATATTTTACTTTGCATTTCCATATGTCTAAGGCTGGAAATTGGTATCACACTGCTACGGGGAAGCCTGACTATTCAGATCGATCTACCGTACAATTTATCATAATAGAGAGAAAGAAGAACATGTCACCTGTCACCGGGCGGATATGTAGAACTCCTTGTCAAAGTCATATTGACTCGTGTATTTCATAGGATGGGTGGGGTCTAATATTTTAGCGCCGTCCCTGAGTAGACACAAAAACAGTCATCAAATTCGGAATTTGAACCTTTAACAATGGCTACAACCTTTTTCCGCCATTTCTCTAAAGGGCTTTGTCTACTTCCAGGAAGAGACTTAATATGATGATGCAAGCGAGCGCCAACCTGTCAGGCCAGCGCTCGCTTGCTCCTTGTTCCCTGGTCACTGTCGGCGCTATTACACACACCGACAGCGAGCGGGTGAGGGCGGGGGATGGAGTTGCAGGAGAGGCTAGGCAGAAGCTAGAAGGACACAGTCATCAACCATCGCCCGCGCATCGCTGTCAAACATAAGTATCGGCCTGATTTGGCAGATTATCTCTCCATGTAATTGGGCTCTTACTTTCATGCAGTGCTTCATGGGAAAGAATATACAAATTAGCTTTTCTCCAAGAATAAGAAAATCCAAACCAAAATATCTTCCAAACGGAAGAGTCGTCCATCTGTAGACAGCTGTTACGGGTTTATTAGTACAGAGTAGGGTGCTGATAGGCTATAGAAATGCCTTATAATGAGTTGGGGGTTTACTGTTTCTCATTGAAGAAATGGAGCAACTGGAGCATGCTTGAGTCTGATTGTTAGGCATTTGAATACTGGTGGTCAAAGTTGGATGCAGCCCTAGGGAGACTGGAAAAACATGTATCGTGTGGTCAGTTATGGAATTCTTTCCAGGACTCCATAGGGCTGCATCCAACTTTAACCACCAGTATTCAAATGCTGAACAATTAGACTTGAGCATGCTTGAGTTGCGCTCATGTTTATTTTGCCTACCCCATACATGGATGGTTAAAAATTTTAGACCCTCAACCAGTCTCCTTTTAACCTGACACCGGGCTCAATGGCTCCTTCATAGTTTCCTGCATGTGGCAAGAGAAGCCCAATTGAAAATTTGAGTTAAGTGCATAAAAAGGATGGGGTCTAGAGATGACTTCCGATCACCTATTGACTTCATACCAGAAAGCTACTGCAAGGGTCCAGGACAGGATTAATAGCCCCCTTCGCTAAAGCTTAGGGAGAACCCAGTTTTCTCATTACTTTCACCATCAGCAAGCACTAGATGAATGATTGCTTGCCCTTTAATAGGGGACAGGTGTTGGATGAACCTTATGGCCACACATACCACCCCTAGACCTCCCCTTGATTTCTGCTTTCCCTCAACTTTCAGCCAACATTGCCTGTCAAAATAGGACAACCCTATGTTATTCTGGAGCTACTCTAAGATGGATACCTTTTGTTGGGCCCATTAGAACCACTGGGGCAGCCTCTACGATGCCCTGATCATCTTGAATAAGGATGTGAAGATTTTCTATGTGGAGTGTCCAAAAAAATAAGCTCTGCAAGAATTTGTGATATTCTCCGAAAATCCTGTTCTGTGTGTATAGGTTAAAACAGATGATAGGGAACATGATGAAAAATAAAATGAACAGTACTGGGAGAACAATTGAAAAAAAAAAAATCTGCCCCGAGGCTTATAGGAAAAATCTCCTCCTGCACAAAAAGAAATAAATTATGAAAATTTGCACAAAATCTCCAGATTTCCCCTTATTTTCTTGCATGAAGTCGAGAGCTCCCACCTTCTTCTGTTGTCTTTGTGCTCGGCATTATTTCTATGTGGTTATTTCGATTTCTTTCCATTCTGCCTTGATGCTCATCATGGAGGAGGAGGATGAATTTCTTACTAATCCTCAGGCTGTTCAATAGAAATAGAAAGAACTTTTGCAAAATTTACTGAAAGTTAACAACTCAGACTTGGTTTGAGATGTGGGAATAGCAGTGTCTCTGAAAAGTAGGGCTTGGGCTTAGGGGCTACTCAAAATGAGTGTGACTTGAGTATATTGAGTCGCTCGGCATTTGTATGCAGCCCTAGAGAGTTCAGGAAAACATGGTTACAGCCATAGACCACAGGCAGTATATATGTTTTCCTAGACTCCCTAGGGCTGCATCCAACTTCTTGAGCCACCGATAGTCAAAGCTGAGCAATCTGAGCATGTTCAAGTCACACTTATATCTAGTGGCTGTGTCTATGAGGTCTATGTGACTTTACATCTAGATGAGAATCCTGGAGCAAAACATCTGCCTTTTTCTGATCTGGTCAAGACCTGAAACCATCAGTAGCCTTTTTGTATTAGAATGAACATACTGTTAGTTATATTATTTTTTAACCTCTCAGCAGCTTTGACTGTATATGGTCACTATTGTTTTCCTTCCTTCCATATTTTTAAATCACTTTACAAAAAACGACTCCTTACCACAGGGGGAAAAAAAATTGAAAGTCCTGGCCACTAGGTGTCACCCTTCCCTGCAATCTATTGTTCACTGACTGTTGTCATAGAAAATCTGTCTCTAGTGACTACTGTAAATCAGGACAAATTACAGGAGGTGGAGGCAAGGCTTACTATTCACTTACTATGTGCAGGAGAGAAAGAGAAACCTGGGCTTTGTATATGTAAGCTGAGCCAATGTCCCTGCTAAAGATGATCCACTCTGTTCCTAAAAGATAACTTAAGGCTTCCCTCACATCTCTCTAGCCTAGGGCTGTATCCACGTTTTCCAGGACTCTCTAAGTCTGCATGCAAGTTCTTTAGCCACTGGTATTCAAATGCCAAACGATCAAACTGGGGCTTGATATGCGCTCATCTCTAGTGTAGCCTCATCGGAGGGTCTTTGTTAGCCGTCTATGATTAGGTTTTAAGGGTGCCGACAGGGTATGGAAGAAAGCCTGCAAGCTCTGATAACCACTTAGATATCACGCTTAGCCATCTTTTTTATGGTAAAAGATACTGTTATTGTTAACAAGAATTCCTGTAACAGCCCACGTTATTGAATCTGTTGCATATTGCATTCATAAAATCTAAATTGGTTTGTAATGAATAAGATATACAGTATATGGCCATCCTACAGGGTAACAAAAGATGGAAGGTTGTGCTTTTAGCCTCATGTAACCCATTAGGAGGGTTGACTTATCTGAAGAACCATCCATTATACATAACCTCCCCCCTCCATGGTCAGGTCAGATGGGGCAGAGACAGATGAATGAGTGACTACACAATACATGGTCACACAAAGTCCTTATGTGTGAATGGGGAGCTCTTTGCTGTGGTTCATGACTCAGTGCTACTATCCTTACGATATAATAAGATCTGTGATCTCCAGTAAATGTTCTTTTGACACGTAAAAGTTTTGATCAGTTGGGGTTGGAGTGTTAAGACCTTTTCCGATTGTTAGAGTTAATGGGGAGAGAAGCGCTCAGCTGTTTGTCTGCACATTGAAGATGGTCCTATACACTTAGGCTCCTATTACACGGGCCAACTGCGACCTGGAAATTTTAGTAAAAGAGCTCTAATCTGCTAGATGCCCTGGTTTACTGGACCTATTAGATAGCCCAATAATAGGGCAGCAAAGGCTGCATGGACATTGTCAGCGCACCCCGCACCCGGTCTTCTATCCTGTGCTTCACAGCTTCCTGGTCCTGGCGGCTGCAGCATCTGAGCAATCTGTCAACTCAAAGGCCGCTCAGCCAACACTGCAGCTTGCAATTGGATGAGAGGCCTGTCAGCTGATAGGCCGCTCAGTTGTTGCAGCGGCACAGAAGAGAAGACCGGGACCAGGGAGAGGTAAGGTATCAGGTGTTTGGGCAATCGTCAGCCATCGGCCGCACACTGCTATTACACGTAGCAATGCCAGCCAACGTCAGCACCCAACGATTTTAGGTTCAAACCTAATGGTGGTTTTACACGGAGCGATAATTCGCCCGATCGCACGATTAACGATTTTAAATGAACAATGTTTTTTTTATAACAATCAGCGTTTAGACGGAACGATACATCGTACGGAAAAATCGTTATGCGATCGTCTTGCGATCGCTTAAGCCTATCTCACACATAGGTGAAATCGTTGAAAGAATGTTTACACGGAACGATCTGCGAATTTTTGGCGAACAATCAACGACCATTTGAGAAGTTGTTGGAAGATCAAAATGAACGATTTCTCGCTCGTCTCTTGATCGTTATTATCGATTATCGTTCGAATTCGATCGTTATCGTGCAAATTCGAACGATAAATCGTTCCGTGTAAAACCACCATAAACCAAAGATCAGTCAATAGTTGTTTCATCGGCTGATCATTGTTTCCATTACATGGAGTGATAATTGGCTGAATAAGGCCAATTCGGCCAATTATCGATACATGTAATAGGGCCCTCACTGCGTCGGCCAAGGGACATAAATTTTTTGAAGTGACAGTGCCCATATAGGCTAACATTCCTAGGAACTTAGAGGTTATTAAGGCCATGTTCAGACTGCGTATGAGACAGGCCATTCCGTGACGCGGCCGGGTCACGGAGCAGCCGGTCTCAGAAAAGATCATCCCGCCCGGTACCGCTTAGTTCTGATGCAGGCGCATCCGTGCATGCCCACATCAGAACTCCCCACTGCACACTATGGAGCGTGCAGCCAGAGCCGCTCACTCCACAGTGTGCACTGACAGGGTTTTCTGCGGCCGCTAATCACTGAATAGCGGTCGCAGAAAACTGACATGTCACCGCTAGGGATCCCGGCTGGGTTCCCTTCAGCCTGCAGCACTACATAAGTTCCGTGGAACGGAGTTTCCATAGAACTTACGTAGTGTGAACATAGGCTAAGCCATAAAGCTTAATGTACAGCTATTCCACCTTCTGTTATGTTCTTGGCATTGGAAGAGTCGTTTATCAAACTTTTTGCTTTATTGGAAATTTACTTACAAAGTCTGTTGTCGTATACAGACTGACCACACAGTCACTAATTTTAGAGCTTATAATTCTGGGGTGAAGGCTGGGAAAGGTGAAACTTACTGTATAGTGACTTTCATTGACCTAATAAAAAAGAGCCAGTGTAATAATGGGATTGACATTTCTTAACTTTATTAATGTCTGTAAGCTGCGCATTCTGACTGCTATCTCCGGGGGTGAGTCATTCATTTAGATTCCATCCTCCCACCAGTATATTGCCAGGAAGAAAAAACCTTGCATAAGAAGCATCATTAACTGTTGAGGGATCGCCATGGGAAAAGGATTAGGTAGAGTGCGGAATCTTAACGGAATATGGACTCTGATGAACTCCCAATACATGTCTATGGGGCTATCTCACCCACATAGACACAGAGCTGGGAGAAAAGCTATGGGCTTCTCCCGTGTTGAGCGGAGAGACCGAACTGTTCGGGTTCTGCAACATTCTCCAAACCGGAACACTTGTCATTTGACTCCTTGCAACTCCTTGACTCCGAGCCCTAAAAGTATAACTATTATAGTTGAGATGAGAAAAATCAGGAAGCCCCTTTAACTATATCAGAAGTCACCTCGGTGTTCATTGACCATAGTCCCCAGGGTGGAGTTCCCTGGTGTATAACCCAGTCTATGAGTGTTGCCCCAGCAGAGTAGTAACCTCCATGTCTCACCCCACTCTCCAGCTCTCTGAATAACTGCAGATGCCGGGATGTGAAGGATTTCCTCGGCACGTTTTCCTGATCGCTGCTCCATTTGTAGACTGTAAAATGTTTTAGAACGTAGTTAAACATATCCAAGTGATTGTTATTCCGCTGCTGCCGTTTCGGAGATATTTGCAACGAGGGAAGGTGCTCCTTGCATGTATTATGGCTCATAAATACCATGGACCTGAGGAAATCAGGCACATCAGAGCGTGTGCATGAATACACATCCCATCAATGGGATAAACATACACGCATTCCTTATACACCACAGGATACACCGGCTTTGACGTATTAACATGCAAGAACGATTTCTTGTCCAAACAGAAGCAGCCGGCTCTGCCGAATACCAATGTTCTCCGAGATGATGGGGGAAGACGGCTAATTCCTAGCTCCACCATGAAACATTTTCCTGCTATTATAAGGCCGTTTTTATTATTGATTTTTGCTTTCTTGTCAAGCAGATCAAATCTTTTTTATAGAGCAGGACAAAAGAAGAGCAGACGTCTTCAGGATAGTCACTGCTGGAGGTTTCCAACTATAGAATCATAGCTGATGCGGCGTAATTAGATTACCCACAGGTGCTCTACAGCCTGCCGACCAGTGGTGATGTTGTTCTACCTGTTGTCCAGCGGTGGTGATGGTGTTCTACCTGTTGTCCAGTGGTGGTGATGTTGTTCTACTTGTTGACAAGTTGTGGTATTATTGTTCCTCCTGTTGAGCAACAGTGGTGTTTCTTGTTGTACCTGTTGACCAGCAGTGGTGTTGTTGTTCTTCCTGTTGACCAGTGGTGGTGTGTTTTTTCTACCTGTTGTCCAGTGTTGGTGGTGTTGTTCTACCTGTTGTCCAGTGTTGGTGGTGTTGTTCTTCCTGTTGACCAGTGTTGGTAGTGTTGTTCTTCCTGTTGACCAGTGTTGGTGGTGTTGTTCTACCTGTTGTCCAGTGTTGGTGGTGTTGTTCTAACTGTTGTCCAGTGTTGGTGGTGTTGTTCTAACTGTTATCCATTGGTGTTGTTGTTGTTCTATCTCTTGTCCAGTGGTGGTGTTCTACCTCTTGTCCAGTGGTGGTGGTGTTGTTCAACCTGTTTCCCAGTGGCTTTGTTTTTGTTCTACATGTTGTCCAATGGTGATGGTATTGTTCTACCTGTTGACTAGTGTGGTGGTGTTGTTCTACCTGTTGACCAGTGGTGGTATTTGTTGTTCTATCTGTTGATTAGTGGTGATGTAATTGTTCTTCCTGTTGACCTGTGGTGGTGTTGTTGTTCTTCCTGTTGACCAGCAGTGTTGTTGTTGTTGTTGTTGTTGTTGTTGTTCTACCTGTTGTCCAGTGGTTGTGGTTTTTATAGACTACTGGAAATGTTTAGAATCCACAAAGCTATAAGGTGGAGACCATAGAGGGGTCACCGAGTGTTTAGGAGCATGGTGCATAAAAGTCACCAACACTGCTGTCTCTATAACTGCAGAGACCAAACCACAAAGACTGTGGAAGCTTCATGGCTGGGCAGCTGCATGCAAGCCTTACAGCACCAAGCACAATGCCAGGCGATGGAGGGGTGTAAACGGGTCACTACTGGACTCTGGAGCATAGGATAACTGTTCTGTTATTTGACAGGTGATGGACATGTTTGGGTTTTTCAAAATATCAGGCCCTCTCCTCCATCATTGTCTGACCTCACAAATGCTCTTCTGGGTGAATGGGGAAATATTCCCACAGACATCCCCAAAACCTTATAGAAAGTTCCCAGGGTATTGGTATGACTAACTCTATATAAATGGATTTATATGCTGAAGTAGGGATATTGTTTAGGTCTCCCAATCATTTTACATGTATAGTATATGTCTTCATAGCTGTTTTCATGAGGCAGCCCCTTTAAGAGTAGTATGCTGGGAGTAAGCTAGGGGCATATAGAAAAGCATGTAACCCCTCCTCACATTGAATCTCTACAAAGCTATTTTACAGCACACATTCACTGAGGGCGGAGGACCCCTCCCCCCAGAACCTGCTGCAGAGGAGAGACGGAGGGAACATAGATCCTATAGTATGAGACCATCAATTGTTTCATCAGGATTATTCAGCTCAGCTCCACACGACCCCCTATGCATATAAATGACAGATATCGGCGCGTTCATTAAATGACCAAATCATAATGGAAAATTGAATCTGAGTAACACGACTAATGACATATTAAATGAGCGGCCCGGCTCTGATGATTGGCAAGTGAAGGGTGGAGCGGGCCAGTCACCACCGCCATCGACTTGATAAATAACACTGACAGCATTCAGCATCGCCCGAAGCTCCCATCACATCTCTGCTTGATTAAAAGGATTGTGTGACATTACTATCAGTGACTAGTCAGGCACATTCACATGCATCCCATGTTCACCCCACGTCTCTGCTCAGATAAAAAGGCGGCTCGCCGAGATTACGGGACTCCCATACAAAGCAGGTTTTCCGATATTAGGTTTATTTAGACTTTATGCAGCAGAATGTGGAGGGTTTCTATACACAATATATTTTGTATGCTCTCCTTGCCGACCACAAGAGATGATGTTAGGTTTGATCGAACTTGAACCTTCTCGAACCTTCCGCATTTGATTCCTGATGCCTTCCCGTTTCGTGGGGAAGGAGGAGACAGCCCGAGTACTGCCTGGAATAAAGGGATACAGCCTAGGTAATAAGCTATATCCTTGTATTCAAGGCGGTACTCGGGCTGTCTCCTCCTTCCCCACAGAACGGGAAGGCAGCGGGAATCAAATGCGGAAGGTTCGAGAAGGTTCAAGTTCGATCAAACCTAACATTTTCCTAACATTTTTCTCTACTGACCACTACCAGGTAATGTCAGTAGTGATAGTGGTCGAGCGTGATGGAAAATCACGTCCCGACCCGTTTGTTTTGGGAGAGATAAGCCGCAGTAAGAGCTTTCATACCCCTCCCCTTAGAGAACATAGGAATGCTCCACCCCACTGAACGTTTCTGTTTATGAGAAGGATGATTACCAGAAAGGAGAGATAACTGGTGGTTGAGCAATCGTTCAGCCATCAGTTATTGAAGGTGTATGGCCACCTCTCAATGTTTCATCTTGAGATAGAGGCTCCCCACATCTTCCCCCCCCCCCCCCCATCCACCTTTACCTTCCCCTTCTCTTCAACTCCTCCTTATCATTCCTTACTCCTCTTCAACTCATTATGGCTGGCTGTCAGAGGTAGTATAGAAGCAGGAAACAGCCAAGGGCCATCTTCCTTCATATCTTCCTCCTCTTCTTCCTTCTCCCCCTCCCTACAGCTGTCTAGATAACGACTATCAGAGGTAGTAAGGAAGCTGAAAACAGACGCATCTTCCTATTCTTCTAAATAGTCATCCGTACTTTCTTTAGCAGCAGGAAATCCTTAGCAGCAGGAAATCAGGCTATCTTTCGCCTTGTCTTCCTCCTCGTCTTCCTACTGCCCCTCCCTATTCCTTTCTGGGCTATGACCTACTGTACGTAGGTTGTCAGGAAGCTGAAAGCATCCATAGACCATCTTCCTCCTCTTCTTTATCCTTCTGTTCTTCTCTCTCTCTCTTACTGTTTAGCTATGGCTCTTGGAGGTGGTAAGGAAGTCGAAAACAGCTGAGGGTCCCACTGCTGTTCATTTTCCTCCTCACCATCTTCCTCTTGTACTTCCTCCCCCCTACCACTCCTTATCCTGTCTAGTAATAGCTGTCGGAGGTGGTCCGGAAGCTCCTACTTTCTTGCTGTGGCCATTGAAGGTGGTCAGGAGGCTGGAAACAGCCAAGGGCCCTCCTTATCCTTATTTTCCTCTTCACCATCTTCTTATTTTCCTTCCTCCTCCCCTTCCTCCCTAATCCTGTCTAGATTATGAATGTCGGAGTTGATTAGGAAGCTAAAAACAGCCAAGGGCCTTCCTTCTCCTCATCTCCCTCCTCTTCTTCCCCCTTCTCCTCCTCCTCTCTCTTATCTAGTTTTAGCTGTCAAAGATGGCCAGAACGGCAAAGAAATCCACAGGCCCTCCTAATTCTCATTTTCCTTCTTCTCCCACTCCCCTTCTTCCTCCTGTCTGGTTGCGGCACTTAGGATATAGTCAAGAGTCAGCTGTTCTACACAGTTTATTTAACGTCTATTGATGTTAATGGGATTTGTGTACACAACTCCCATTAACCTCTACGCCAGTTACCTAAACTATGTACAACAGCCCATTCAGGTACTTTTGCCTCTTCAGTAAGAAAAGATTGGGGACCTTTGACCTTGAATATAATGGAGAAGATGTCAGAGCTGGAGATTCTTGCTGTTACTGATAGCATTCAATGACTATCCATGCCATCTTCTGGTTACAATGAGAGTATCTCAGGGCTTGTAAGTGGAGTTTGGAAAATTTTGTATCTCAAAAAAGAAAATAGAGATGACAGACCGGCTATGTTGTGCCTGGGTTTTCCATTGAGGAATAGAACCGAAAAAAAAAGGAGAGGTCTTAGAAATTTTTTTATTTTTCCTAGTGACTTGAAGTTTTTCTCCCATATTTACAGTAGTTAACTATAAAAGATGTAAATACTTATCATGTCATAAGGGCTGTCACTAGTGCTGAGCGAACTTTAGATAAGTGTCAGGTTCGGACACATGGCCGAAACCAGACACTGAGCATTCAACTCCCGGTGTCTGGAAAAGTTTGATGCTGCTCTAGGGCTGCCAGGAAAGGCAGCCTATGTCCTATGGCAGGGATGGGGAACCTTCGGCCCTCCATCTGTTGCAAAACTACAATTTCCATCATGCCCGGACAGCTAAAGTTTTGCTTTGGCTGTCCAGGTCTAATGGGAATTGTAGTTTTGCAACAGCTGGAGGGCCGAAGGCTCCTCATCCCTATCTTATGGCTTCATGTTTTCCAGTTGAATGCCGAGGGTTTGGGTTCGGTCACATGGTTGAACTTGGACAGTTTTCCGAAGTTTGCTCATCATGAGCCGTCACCATTTTCTGCCCTGGTCAGCTTGCCAGAAGGACCCTTATACTCAGCTACAACAAAAAGACATATTGGGGAGATTTATCAAACATGGTGTAAAGTGAGACTGGCTCAGTTGCCCCTAGCAACCAATCAGATTCCACCTTTCATTTTCCAAAGAGTCTGTGAGGAATGAAAGGTGGAATCAGATTGGTTGCTAGGGGCAACTGAGCCAATTTCACTTTACAACATGTTGGATAAATCTCCCCCATTGACCCTCAAAATACTTACTAATACAGCAGAGAACCAAGCCCATAGAAGAGTAGTAATATCTATATAGTAAGATTGTGTTGTTTATTTTACAGTTATACTGGTGATTTATGTACTGATGCCTTATGCTCCCCCCCCCCCCTCATTTATGCTTCGCCTTCTTTGCGTACTCAAAACTAAATGGAGGCTAACGCAGCACATGTCTTAAAAGTGTCAAGCCGTACAAATGAAGAAACATGTCCACTGTCTCCAAAAATTAGCTGACGATGAAGATAAATTGGTTCAGTTCATGCTTCAAGCATTTTACATCCGAAGAGGAATCGTTGCGTTTTCCCGGAGTCTCATTATTTCGTTTCTGGAACAAGAAAAAAAAAAAAAGCAGGATGGCGCAGGTTCCATAATGTGATTGATACAATGGCTCCGACAATTTCCAACCATGTTGCTGCTTCTCCACTTACATTAGTGTTTTTTTAAGCTCTATAGGAAACATAGCAGGCTAAAAATAAGTATCGATCAGAACCTGTCTAATTTTTTAAACCTAAAAGAAATTTGTCAGCTCTAGATCATGCTCAGAACTCAAGTTTAAGGGAGGTGGTGCTGAGCAGCTGCATGCATGCATGCATGCCTCCTCCCTACCCCACCCTTCCTTGAATGAATAGCTGAGCCCTATATTTGAATCAGTCAAGACAGGATGGCGTGGGGAGGCAGAGGGGCCCTTGCATACTACGGAAATCATGTGGATAACTTGCCACGGATTCCGCTGCTCCCCCCCCCCTCACACACACACACACACCTCCCCCGCGCTCCTGCTTGAAGTTCTGCCGATCTCATAGGCTCCATTCTATGGTCAATGTATGCCCAAAGAATTGACATGTCAGTATTGTGGTTGGACAGCTATATAATGGAGTCTATGGGATGGGCGGAGAGTGAAGCCGGAATGCAGTGGAGGGGGATGAGCGGCGGAATCTGAGGCAAGTTATCCGCGTGATTTCCGCAGTGTGCAAGGGCCCTCATAGAGATATCTGTCATGTGCTCTCACATACATATGACATTATATTATATCTAAAAATGGTTAAAAGCAACCTAAAGGGAGTAAATATAAAGTGCAAATAGCTCAATAATTATTGTTAATAATAAAAATACAATAATACAAAGAACAAATTTATTTTAATAATATTATTATTTTAAATTTTTACATTTTCCTTTTAAATTATCATTTGGACATGTGAAAAATGTTGTTATCAATCGGGATTTGACTGCCATTAATTGTTGAACAAACTGGTAGGAGTGCACAGCTTAGTTACAAACTATAGTTAGTAAAAAGGTTGGGAAAAAAAGTCTATCAAGTTCAACCAAGGGAGGCTAAACACTTCTGTTCCTGTCTCTACTCGCAGCAGGAGACGGACACCGGAGACTTTTTATAGAACCTGTCTCCAGCACCGAGGAGAGAGACAGGGAGTAAAGTGCTCGCTTTAGCTCTTCTCCCCACTGGTGTTAATTATTGGACATCTCAACAGATCAAAAGTGACATGTCCAAAGTTTTTAATATGAGAGATGCTCTTTGAAGGTATGTTCAGATATTGTGGAAATTTAATAGGGCAGCGCTAAATGAAAACAAAAAGTTGCACTGTAACTTAGGTGGGTGGGCAGCAGGGGGGGGGGGGGGTGAATTGTGAATGTAATCCAAGCCAGCTCTGGTCTGACTTCAGTAAGGGCATGGTTTTTCTTTGTCACTTTCACACCTGCTTTTGGCTGAAAAAAAAATTATCAAAATACGCGTGGACATAGTCCCCAAAAATTCTCTTGGTCCTTCTGGGTCTGTCCATCAATTTTTTTTACTTTTTAATCGTTTTATTGTGTTCTAAACCTTGTTTAAAAAGCTTAAACTGCTGATTTTTATTTTTTTTTGGAAGGCTTTAATCGGATTAGAAAAACATGCCCGACTACTTTCTACCTGAAACAGCGCCACTCTTGTCCTCAGTTTGTGTGTGATATTGCAGCTCAGTTCTATTAAAGGTGATTTTTTTTTTTTTTTTTTTTTTTTTAAATCAACTGGTGTCAGAAAGTTAGATAGATTTTTAATTTTCTTTTATTTAAAAATAATCTCAGGTCTTCCAATGCTTATCAGCCGCTGTATGCCCTGCAGGAAGTGGTGTATTTTTTCCCCAGTCTGATGCAATGCTCTCTGCTGCCACCTCTGTCCATGTCAGGAACTGTCCCGAGCAGTAGCAAATCCTTATAGAAAACTTTTCTCTGGACAGTTTCTATCACGGACAGAGGTTGCAGCATTAAGAGAAACAGATTGCTGAACTCAGGGAGATGAGCCAAATGACAACACTGCCGGCTGCTAATGAAAGCGCTCAATGCAGTGAAGTCCTAGGTGCACTGCCCCCTGGGAAACATGAGTATGCAAAAGAGGAGTCCGTGGAGCCTCATTGAAGAGTCTCAAAACACAGGACTAGCCAGACATCCCTCCGGGAAGGACCCAGCCATGTGGCAGCTCCTGTTAGGAAACCACCAAATCCACCATATTAAGTGGCCCTATAAGTCAGTGTAATGACAAGGGAAAAACCAAGGCCAGGTAACCATCCACATACAGCTGTTTCGGGGTGTTGCCCCTCATCAGTGTGGAGCAGGATTCTGGCTAGGTGGGAGCATTGCCTAGTAGAGCCATAAGAGAAACAGATTGCTGAACTCCCAAGAACAGCCAAATGACAACACTGCCGGCTGCTAATGAAAGCGCTCAATGCAGTGAAGTCCTAGTCCTAGAGGTGGCAGCATTGGAAGACTGGAGATTTCTTAATCACAAAAGGAAATTACAGATCTATATAACTTTCTGACTCCAGTTGATTTAAAAGCCTTTTTTTGTCCCGCTGGATTATTCCTTTAAGGAAAAATAGCTTGGTCTTTAAGGAATTAAAGGAGTTGTTCACCAAATTTTTTTTCTTTTAAATCATCTGGTGTCAGAAAGTGCCAGAATTTGTAATTTACTTCTACAGTCTGGAGAGCAGGAGACGTTTCTATGGGGATTTGCTCCTGCTCTTGACATTTCCTGACATGGACAGAGGTGGCAGAAGAGAGCACTGTGTCAGACTGGAGAGAATACACCACTTCCTGCAGGACATACCGCAGCTGATAAGTACTAGAAGACTTTTTTTTTTTGTGAACTACCCCTTTAAAGGCTTATATGTGCCCATGATCTTGCTGTATCTCTATACAGGATGAAACTTTATGGAAACCTTAGGAGTTAGGTGGGTAACAACCCCCTTCCTTCCCTGTCAGATATACATGTAGACGACTTACTGTGTATACTCTATGCGTAACGCGGAAGAGGAACGCTCTATTTTCTTAACACTATTACATGTAAATTGTTTTATGGCTTTTGTAGACATTTATCAGGCTGAGAGTCCCAGAGGCGTCGTCTAGATCAGCTTACAGCAATCCCTCTAATATATATGGTGGCAGTAACAGCGATCACATACACTAGATGGGTTACTACACACAGTCAGCTCCCCAGCAGCCTCCAAACCACTAATATTCTTCCCTATTGTGTCATTTCATTGACTTAAAAATTGTGTCCATTGTTTTGTTGCTCTCACAATTAATTCTTCCGTGCTGAGCAAGAGTAAAGAATCTATTTGCATAATTATAGTGCTAGAAACCAATAAAATATTAGACTTGAATTGCTTAATTTAATTAGGCTCCGATCCAAGTCTCCCCGACTCAGCGTTTTACGTTCAGATACACCATTCCTCTTGTAATTGATTAGAAGACTTATTTTTAGTGGGATACGAGAACGGGGGTTTTATATCCCGTCATTTATAATGTCACCGCCCGAGCTGTAGATGGGAGAATATGTAAAAAAAAAACGATTTAACGGATTTCAGACAATTTGTTTTTAATAAATAACACAGCGATATAAAGTAACAGGATGTAATAGAGCAATAACATACATAAACTAATCTTATAGAGGATACAGGGCTGTATTATAGTAGTTATATACTTGTATATAGGAGCAGTATTATAGTAGTTATATTCTTGTATATAGCAGCAGTATTATAGTAGCTATATTCTTGTATATAGGAGCAGTATAATAGTAGTTAAAAATTAACACCAGTATTAAAAATCAACACTGTGGCATGGGGGTCGCAGGGCCGTTCCATGGCTTCCCTTCCCTGACTGTGCACGCCTGCCAAAGTATTATAGTAGCTATATTCTTGTATATAGGAGCAGTATAATAGTAGTTAAAAATTAACACCAGTATTAAAAATCAACACTGTGGCATGGGGGTCGCAGGGCCGTTCCATGGCTTCCCTTCCCTGACTGTGCACGCCTCACTTACCGGCAAAGTGTGGACTTAGTGTAGGGACCCATGTGTATCAGATACCTGCACGCGGTACATGGGGCAGTGTGGCTTGATCAATTCATACACAAAATTCTGATGTTTTTAATGCAGCCGAGAGGCACTAGTTTCAGCCATAGGTGTGAGGTGCAGCGCTCTTTTCTCTCCTGTATTGCATTATAGTAGTTATATTCTTGTATATGGGGCAGTATTAGAGTAGTTATATTCTTGTATACTGTATAGAGGGCAGTATTATAGTAGTTATATTCTTGTATATAGGAGCAGTATTATAGTAGTTATATTCTTGTATATAGGAGCAGTATTATAGTAGTCATATTCTTGTATATAGGAGCAGTATTATAGTAGTTATATTCCTGTATATAGGGAGCAGTATTATAGTAGATATATTCTTGTATATAGGGAGCAGTATTATAGTAGTTATATTCTTGTATATAGGGAGCAGTATTATAGTAGTTATATTCTTGTATATAGGGAGCAGTATTATAGTAGTTATATTCTGGTATATAGGAGCAGTATTATAGTAGGTATATTCTTGTATATAGGAGCAGTATTATAGTAGGTATATTCTTGTATATAGGGAGCAGTATTATAGTAGATATATTCTTGTATATAGGGAGCAGTATTATAGTAGTTATATTCTTGTATATAGGGAGCAGTATTATAGTAGTTATATTCTTGTATATAGGGAGCAGTATTATAGTAGTTATATTCTTGTATATATGAGCAGTATTATAGTAGTTATATTCTGGTATATAGGAGCAGTATTATAGTAGGTATATTCTTGTATATAGGAGCAGTATTATAGTAGGTATATTCTTGTATATAGGGAGCAGTATTATAGTAGATATATTCTTGTATATAGGGAGCAGTATTATAGTAGTTATAGTCTTGTATATAGGAGCAGTATTATAGAAGTTATATTCTTGTATATAGGAGAAGTATTATAGTAGTTATATCCTTGTACATGAACTATTTTATTTATAGATACATAGATATTCATGAAGTACAAATGTTCTTTTGAGTAAACTTGCATCTATTAAACATCATTGTTTAATTCCCCTACCCGATAACATACAGCAACAACTACAAATACACTGTACATGAACCGCTGTACAACACTGACTTGTAAACCTGAGGCATTATGCAGATAACATAGATATAAACTGGACATACAGTAATAGATTCGATTCCCCAAATTAATGAGCTCAATATAGATATTTGTAATATCCAGTTTTACTATGCATGACATGGAGATGAGCCGTACTCTTCTATTGCATGAGGTAATAAAGTTTATGCGGCAGGCAATAAATCACGCCAGTCCTTCCTCCAGATAACAGTGTGACATCTCGTCCTTTGTTGTCAGCAATGTAAACACAGCGCATTTCCCTACAGTCGCCATTCTAATAGGTGATTCATCAGGCCGGAGCTGGGAATTGGTGATCGCTCCTATCCGGCTTCTGTGTATCTTATAAATTAGTAAATCAAACCGAGATTATTGCAAGTCATAAAATCCTTTTTCATTGCCTCTCAAATGTCAGAAATAACTTGACTGGACGATTTCTGGAGACAATAAACATTTAGCCAGAACGCTTACGTGATTGAATGGCTTCCCACCTTACAGAGTTAAGCGTTCACTGGATTTGCCATAAAAATCTAATAGCTGGGGGTCCTGAAGGTGGACTGGGAGAATAGGAGACCCCTGTGTCCCATTATGCACAGTGAAGAGGGTGTATCCAGCTGGAAAGTTAAAGGGGTTATAAGGATTTTTTTTTTTAAATTCTTCCCAAAACAGCGCCACTCTGGTTGTGTGTGGTATTGCAGCTCAGTTTTATTGAAGTTAAAGGGGTACTCTGGGGAAAAAAAAGAAAGCTAAAAAGATTTGTAATTTACTTCTATTTAAAATTCTCAAGTCTTCCAGTACTTATCAGCTGCTGTATGAACTGCAGGAAGTGGTGTATTCTTTCCAGTCTGACACACTGCTCTCTGCTGCCACCTCTGTCCATGTCAGGAACTGTCCAGAGCAGTAGCAAATGCCCATAGAAAACTTTTCCTGCTCTGGACAGTTCCAGACAGAGGTGGCAGCAGAGAGCACTGTGACAGATTGAAAAAAAAACACCACTTCCTGGAGGACATACAGCAGCTGATAAGTATAGAAAAACTTTAGATTTTTAAATAGAAGTACATTCCAAATCTATATAATTTTCTGAAAGCAGTTGATTTGAGAGAAAAAGATTTTTGCCAGTGTACCCCCTTAATCCTGCACTGTATAGCACCTGACTTTCCGGCGGCTCCATAGAGAATGAATGGAGCCACAGGCCGCTGTGAGATAAGGCAATAAGTATTCTTAAATCATAAAATCCCTTTAATGGTGCAAGGCTGCAATACCACACACAACCTGAGAACAAGGATGGCACTATTTTTAGAAAGAAGAAGCCATGTTTTTTTTTTCTAATCTGAGATAACTCCTTTAAGGCAGAGGTAGTGAGAAATGAGTGAATTTATTTGTCACAAATCAAAATTTTAAATTTCTCCAAACTTCTTTAAAACTTGAATCACAATATTTTGAGGAAAAAAGGACACTGACAATGTAGATTGAGTCAGATGCAAAAATGTTTAAAGAAATTTTACATGAAAAAAGTCCTTCAAAACTGAAACATGTTTTTACCACACCCCTTTTTAGAAGCCACACCTACTTTCTAATAACCTTCACATTGAGTGTGACACAGAAGTATATAGTATATAGAAACGTGGAACATATAGTGTCAATCAGTGTTTGGCATAGGCAGTTTTGAATATATAATAATATAATATATATGCATTTATATATATATATATATATATATATATATATATATATCACATTGATACTTTTATATTTGAGTAAAACAACCCATTGGACACAGCATTGTATACCAATAAATAGTTAAAGGGATTATCCAGTATTAGAAATACATAGTTGCTTTCTTCCAGAAACAGCGCCACCCTTGTCCTCAGTTTGTATGTGGTATTACAGCTCAGTTCCAATAAAGTGAATGAAGCTAAGTTGTAATACCACACATAACCTGAGAACAAGGGGGTGCAGCTATAATTTTCTAATCCTGCATGTTCACATGGTGTAAACAGAGACTAATCAGCTTGAGAAGCCCGTTTCAGCTAAGATTTACAGTGGGGCAGATTTGATATCGCCCCCCCCCCCTCCCCCACTTTGGTCGAGGCATTTAATGTATGTCATATACTTTGTATTACACTGTGTAGCTATTGAAGGGAGAACTTCTAAATAGCATATATGAGCAGAAAAGAAAACATAAGCTATAATCTCCGAGCAATTATCTGAAATTGGGCCGTGTGATTCTGCATGACTGACTACACGCTTACAGGAGGCCGAATGTGCTCGGCAAAGAGAATTTCTGATTAAAAATTGACTAAGCCCTTATGCTTGCAATATAGTTTCTCAATAAGAGGGTATAAATGACAGGAAGCAGACTGATGAATCTAATGTCCCCTGTTATCAGACAGCCAGCGCTGGAAAGGAGATGGCTGCACTGGTTTTCAATTCCAGTTTGTGTGTAGGATTAGCAAAGCTTGGCTGATTTCTTCAAGCACAGCGCCACTCCTGTCTACAGGCTGTGCCTGGTATTGCATATCTAAAAGATGGGGGGGAGCCAAGCATTTCCATTGGGGGTCTGTGAACCTTTAGCTATGTTCCTGTAAAGCAGCACTTCTCAAACTGTGAGTTTCAGCTCACAGTGTGGTCAGGTGCAGTGTGGTTTTGGGCTACACAAGTGGAGCAGTTTGTATTGATGCAGTCAGGTGTTGGGTTATACAGGTGGAGCAGTATGTATTGATGCAGTGAGGTGTTTGGTTATACAGGAGGAGCAACATGTATTTAAGAAGTGTGGAGTTTGGTTATACAGGTGGAGCAGTATGTATTTGTGCAGAATGGTGTTGGGTTACACAGTTGGAGCAATATGTATTTAGCAGTGTGATATTGGGTTAGCCAAGTGGAGCATTATTTATTTCTGCACTATGGTGCTGATTTGTCTCTGGGATATTATGTGCACTACATGGTGGTATCTGGTGCTGCATTGTAGTAAGTATTTGTTGGGTTACACAGATAAAGTAGTATGTATTTGAGCAGTGTGGTGTTGGGTTATCCAGGAGGAGGAGTATGTATTGGTGCAGAGTGGTGTTGGAGTATACAGGAGAAACATTCTGTATTTGACCAGTATTATATTGGGTTTTACAGGTGGAGCAGTGTATATTTTTGCAGTGTGATGTTGGGTTATAGGAGAGGAACAGTATTTATTTGAGCAGTGTGGTGTTTGGTTATACAGGAGGAGCAGTATGTATTGGTGAAATGTGGTGTTGGGTCAAACAGGAGGAGCAGTATGTATTTGAGCAATGTGGTGTTGGGTTGTACAGGTGGAGCAGTATTTATTTCTGCACTATGGTGCCGATCTAGGATATTATGTGCACTACATGGTAGTACCTAGCGCTGCATAGTAGTATGTGTTTGTTGGTGAGGCACCAGCATCAACATGGATCATCTGGTGAGATAGAGAACAAAAGTTTTAGGAAGTATACCATAAAGTATACCATATAACAAGCTCCGCTCTTCTACATCACTAACCATGAGTGGAGTCTTCAAGTTGCGCCATTGAGTAGAACACTTCACCTTCCATCCTTGGAACCTGATCTTAAGTCACTTCTGTTATATCTTATCTGGGTTTGCAGCCAGTCTGGCAGTGATTTTTATAAGGAGAACTGATGACCCCACATAGAACATTAATTTCATCCAAGGCCAATAAATATCCCCGCCATCTCCAGTGTCTGAGAGCGGAGGGAACATTGATAATACTTATGGGGGTGAATCAGGTGTGAAATTAAGTGCAGTCAGGACAGTGCGGGTATCTAAAAAGGGGAAAGTGCATATAACACCACCACTATAAATCACTCACTATAAAGACAACAGAACTCTCTGTAGCACAACGTTTATCATATGTAGATTCTGGGTGATGTATCAATGTCTATAGGGCAGGGAGAAGGTGAAAGGGAACTTTTTCATCTTTCAATTTCTTGAATTTCTATATTTATTACTAATAAAATGTGGCCATATTGTTCTCTAAATCACAGCTACAGACAGACACAGTGTAACTAACCTAACAACACATAGATATGTCTTTTATAGAGGACATTGAGTAAACAGCCACAGAGCAGGAGAAAAAGTAAGTGAATCCTTTGAAATTCCTTGGATTTTTGCATTGATTAATGACAAAATTTTCTGATATAATCGGCTATTATAGACAAACACAATGTGAGGCCCCCTTCACACCCCCATGGATGTTTTTAAGGTCAGGTAACTAATCAGGAAGCTTCAGAAAACCATAAAATCAGCGGAGAAACAAACAAAAAAATCATACTGACCTGCTGCACAGTTTCAGCGGTGCTCCTCTCCGGCTTTTCCCTCTGTCATTCAGCTCTGCGAGTGCACAAGTGATGTCAGTCATGCCCCACAATGGTGGGATGGAGAGTGTTGCCTCTGGCCACGAATGTAATTGACAGGGCTGGGAGCCAATGGCTACTTGCCCTGTCAAATACTGCACAGCATTTTAACTGTATTCGCTCCTTCCTCATTTCCGGAGAAACACTGATTGAATACCCATTATAAGACTTAACTTTCAAGATTTCAGCCAACATGGTTGATATTCTTACCGTCTCTTAGTTTTCTCATGAGGCCTGCCCGGCTGTCTGTGAGGCCTGAACAGCTCCCTGTAAGGCCTGCACGGCTCCCTGTAAGGCCTGCACGGCTCCCTGTGAGGCCTGCCCGGCTGTCTGTGAGGCCTGCATGGCTCCCTTGTAAGGCCTGCACGGCTCCCTTGTAAGGCCTGCACGGCTCCCTGTAAGGCCTGCACGGCTCCCTGTAAGGCCTGCCCGGTTGTCTGTGAGGCCTGCACGGCTCCCTTGTAAGGCCTGCACGGCTCCCTGTAAGGCCTGCACGGCTCCCTGTGAGGCCTGCCCGGCTGTCTGTGAGGCCTGCCCGGCTGTCTGTGAGGCCTGCACGGCTCCCTTGTAAGGCCTGCACGGCTCCCTTGTAAGGCCTGCACGGCTCCCTGTAAGGCCTGCCCGGCTGTCTGTGAGGCCTGCACGGCTCCCTTGTAAGGCCTGCACAGCTCCCTGTAAGGCCTGCACGGCTCCCTGTGAGGCCTGCCCGGCTGTCTGTGAGGCCTGCACGGCTCCCTTGTAAGGCCTGCACGGCTCCCTTGTAAGGCCTGCACGGCTCCCTTGTGAGGCCTGCACGGCTCCCTGTAAGGCCTGCATTTCCCCCTCCCTCTATGATATCTGGGCCCTGCTATCCCGGGTGGTCGGGTCTCAGCCCCCTTGAACACCAGTATAATGTATATTGGCAGCCGGCGGATTTTCTGTAATTTTGGGGGCAATGTTCCTATGTAGTGTGTGCCGCCATAGCTCATCCTGCGACATGAAATGTGCCATCCGCGGCCTGCACCCTGCTGGATTGTCAGATCCCTCTGTAAATGAATCATTTTCTCATTCCTGCCTTTTTATGTCGGTCAATATCAGCCCTGGAGCGGCTATTGATTAATTAAAGAATGAGCTTTGTAAGAGAAACAGGGATTAGTTGTCTGCATGTGGAGATTAGGCTCGCGTGCGGCCACCACTCCTAAACAGATGTAGCAGAGCTGAGCCTGTCATGGTGTAGAGGCACAGTGCTTGTTACAAGTAACTGACAGATATATACAGATGTAGCAGAGCTGAGCTTGTCATGGTGTAGAAGCACAGAGCTTGTTACGAAAAACTGAAAGGTGTATATAAAGGTACTGTAGCAGAGCTGAGTTTGTCATTGTGTAGAAGCACAGAGTTTGTTATAAGTAACTAAATGATGTATGGAGATGTAGCAGCGCTGAGTTTGTCATAGTGTAGAAGCACAGAGTTTGTTACAAATAACTGAAAGGTGCATACAGATGTAGCAGAGCTGAGTTTGTCTTGGTGTTTAAGTATAGAACTTGTTACAAGTTTGTTGCGTGTAACAGATGGATGTACACATGTGTTTCAGAGCTGAATTCGGCATAGAGCGGAGAGTTTATTGTATGTAGCTGAGGGGTGAACACATGTGCTGAACAGCTGATTCTGTAAATATAGCTTCACTGCAAATTATAGCTATCACACAACCTCAATAAGAGAAACCCTACTGTCCTGCATACAGCCACTTTGTACAACAATCTGTCTCCATGGTTACAGACTACAAACAAACCCTGTGTAGTCTGATCCCTCCCTTTCATCAGTCCTTTATATTGAAGGAGAACATTTTCTATTAAAGTATTGTATTGCCCCCCAAAAGTTATACAAATCACCAATATACACTTTTTATGGGAAATGCTTATAAAGGGCTTTTTTCCCTGCACTTACTACTGCATCAAGGCTTCACTTCCTGGATAACATGGTGATGTCACTTCCTGGATAACATGGTGATGTCACTTCCTGGATAAAATGGTGATGTCACTTCCTGGATAACATGGTGATGTCACTTCCTGGATAACATGGTGATGTCACGACCCGACTCACAGAGCTGTGCGGGCTGTGGCTGCTGGAGAGGATGATGGCAGAGGGATGCTCAGTGTCCCTCCAGTGCTCTGTGTCCCTCAGTGTCCCCCTGCCATCATCCTCTCCAGCAGCCACAGCCCGCACAGCTCTGGGAGTCGGGTCGTGACATCACCATGTTATCCAGGAAGTGACATCACCATGTTATCCAGGAAAAGACATCACCATGTTATCCAGGAAGTGACATCACATGTTATCCAGGAAGTGACATCACCATGTTATCCAGGAAGTGAAACCTTGATGCAGTAGTAAGTGCAGGGAAAAAAGCACTTTATAAGCATTTTCCGTAATAAGTGTATATCGGTGATTTGTATAACTTTTGGGGTGCAATGCAATACTTAAATAAAAATTTTCGCTTGACTTCTCCTTTAAGTTAGCCATAAGTATGAACCTGTAATATGACTGCAGGATCAGTCTGTAATCTGTAACCATAGAATACCAAATTGTTGGAATTTTTGAATGTTAACATTTTTTTTTTAAATTGGGATGATAAAAATAGTTGGACATATCCTTTAATTACTCTTACTTAATGCAGATTACAGGGCTGCTCCCCGGGACTCCTGTAATATTGTAGTTGCCAGACCTTGTTTGGATTGGGCCTTATCAATGTTTATCCAATAGTGTAATTATTGTGGACGTAAGTGATGACATTTGTGTTTGTCCTAAATTGAAATGGTAATTGACAGCAGAATGTGTGTGGTTTGTGCCGGCTCTTGTGCTCTGCCAGCTAGAAAAGCCCCTGATGCCACTTAGATGTTTATTTAATAGGCTTATCCTCTTCCCCGGCCAGGGATTTGGCTCGGTGACCACTCCAGCATGTACTGTACTCTGCCTAATCCCATGCCAACAGGCCAAATGGCAACGCTGCTGGAACGTTTAACTTGAAGATGGATTTTTTTTAATTCTTCCTAAAAGTAAAACAAAACACAAAGAAACACAAGAATTATAAAAAAATAATAATAATAATCTAGAAATCTAAAAAAACCTGACTGACAGAATATGCTATAACGCGTTCCGTTATGTCCCCATAACTTCATCAGGAGTAAGCCTGATGAAGTTATGGGGACATAACGGAACGTGTGGGGTATAGGTGTTTGTATACCAGGGTGGACTAATGATACATATTGATTGTTGACTGTTTAATATTTGGGTTAACATATATTGTATTTAAATTTTCCTCATTTCATTATATACATATAATTTTTCTTGCTTCATATTATGGCTTAATTTTGAAAAACATTATATGGTTTTTTTGGATTATGTTTTGGTTATTAGGTTCATTAGTCCTTCCAATATTGTGTGACCTGGTAGTACTTTTGTAGCCCAGAATATTGTGAGGGCGCATACGGTTTCTGTATGGCGCTTGTATTTTGCTGCAATTCTTTTAATTGGTTTTAACTGTTTCTTTGTTGTGTGAACTTTGTACAAATAAAGTATTTTTCTATTGTTATCTCTATTTCTAAGTGTGTAACTTTATATGGCTGTGTCGCTGTTTTCTTCTTTGGTTTATTAATGTTGTTTTTGACCAGCTGCCGGCACCCCGATTTTGGCTAATTTATTTATTGAGGCTGTGCCCACCAATACTTTTTCTATATAAATATGGGTGGCACATCCAAAATAATGAATAACTGTATTTCTCATAAATTAATACTATATATCATTATTTTGGATGTGCCACCCATATTTATATGACATACTTTTTCTTTTCCTTTGGTTCAATTAAAATAGAATGACGCCGTTTCAGGGAAACAGCATAACTACTTTTTAATTTCTAAATTTATTTACAACACTCAAAATCAGTCTTTAGCCTGTTACCGCTGGCTTTGCAGACATTACCCCTGTATCTGCATATATTACCCCTGTATCTGCAGACATTACCCCTGTATCTGTATACATTACCTCTGTAACTGCATATATTACCTCTGTAACTGCATATATTACCCCTGTATCTGCAGACATTACCCCTCTATCTGCATATATTTCCTCTGTAATTGCATATATTACTCCTGTATCTGCATACATTATCCCTGTATCTGCAGACATTACCCCCATATCTGCATATATTACCCCTGTATCTGCAGACATTACCCCTCTATCTGCATATATTTCCTCTGTAATTGCATATATTACTCCTGTATCTGCATACATTATCCCTGTATCTGCAGACATTACCCCCATATCTGCATATATTACCCCTGTATCTGCAGACATTACCCCTGTATCTGTATACATTACCTCTGTAAATGCATATATTACCCTTGTATCTGCAGACACTGCCCTGTATCTGCCCCTGTATCCGCACACATTGCCCTGTATCTGCCCCTGTATCCACGCACATTGCCCTGTATCTGCCCCTGTATCTGCAGACATTACCCCTGTATCTGCAGTCATTACCCCTGTATCTGCCCCTGTATCTGCAGACATTACCCCTGTATCCACCCTGTATCTGCAGACATTACCCTGTATCTGCCCCTGTATCCACACACATTGCCCTGTATCTAACCCTGTATCCACATACATTGCCCTGTATCTGCCCCTGTATCTGCAGACATTACCCCTGTATCTGCAGTCATTACCCCTGTATCTGCCCCTGTATCTGCAGACATTATCCCTGTATCCGCCCTGTATCTGCAGACATTACCCTGTATCTGCCCCTGTATCCACACACATTGCCCTGTATCTAACCCTGTATCCACATACATTGCCCTGTATCTGCCCCTGTATCCGCACATTGCCCTGTATCTGCCCCTGTATCCACACAGATTGCCCTGTATCTGCACATATTACCCCTGTATCTGCCCCTGTATTCACACACATTACCCCTTTATCTGCCCCTGTATCTGCAGACATTACTCCTGTATCTGCACACATTGCCCCTGTATCTGCAGACATTACCCCTGTATCTGCAGACATTACCCCTCTATCTGCCTCTGTATTCGCACACACTGCCCCTGTATCTGCAGACATTACCCCTGTATCTGCCCCTGTATCCGCATACATTGCCCTGTATCCGCACACATTGCTCTGTATCTGCCCCTGTATCTGCACACATTGCTCTGTATCTGCCCCTGTATCCGCACACATTATTGCCCCTGTATCTGCAGACATTACCCCTGTATCTGCCCCTGTATCTGCACACATTGCCCCTGTATCTGAGCTCTAGCAGCTGCTCTGTTTATTTTTCAATTAGGCAATCCAGGAGTCATAGAAATCCCGGGATTTTTCATTTCGACTCTGAGCCCAATACAGAATATATTTCCCAGTGCCGCCCTTATAACTCGGCGGCTGCATTTATTCCATTCTGATATTTCTCAGCCTCTACATTTGTGTCTCCAGCATGGCATGCGGCGTTGGGTTACGAAATATACCTGATCACATTCTGGTCACGTGAGGAGCTGAGACAAATGCAATTTCAGCTGCTCAAGTCAATTTGCTGCACGCGTCCAAAAAAAAAAAAAAAAAAATTGCCAGCAAATAAGGCTCGCCTTCACTTTTAACAACTTTTCTGTGCCAGACCTGTCACCACCAGACCTGACCCTTCACTCGGCGCAGGGTTTATTGTCTTCTCTAGCTGATACAATTGGCCGCTAGTCAAAAGGGTTTATATTGGTTTATGAAGAATACTGTGTCCGAAAACGTGTCACCCGCATGTGACACGCCGTTATTATTGTGTCAGTCTCTCATCAGCAAGGGCCGGCCGTGGTAGGATAGGGCTGAGAGTGTTGTATTCCTATTGTATTAGGTGGTACGAAAAATCAGATACCCAGTTGTACAATGGATGAATAATAATAATAATAATAACAAATAATAATAACAATAATAATCAAATTATGATTTATAATAATAATAATTTAGAATATTTTGTACTATTTATACCTACATATTACTAATGTGATGTTATCACTTCTACTATTCTTATTATAAAATATTATTATTATTATTATTATTATTATTATTATTATTATTATTATTATTATTATTATTATAAAAAAAAGAAAAATGTAAGTTAAAAATTATTGAAAAAAAAAATATTAAAAGGGTTCTCCATGACAGCAAAACCTAGATTTTTTTAATTTTTTTATTATGATCCCATTCAAATAAGTGGGGCTGAGCTGCAGTACCAAACTCAACCACTATTACAGTATGGCGCTGTGATATTGAGAGATATAGTTCACTGGAGCCATGCAGAACCTTTAATCACATGACTAGATTTAATTGTCTGATTGATTCTGTATTGATCAGATGTATTTATGTGCATTTGTTTTGATCTGTTTTTCATTGACTTCCATTAAAAAAAAAAAAACTGATCAAAATGCATCTGTTTTCTTAATGTACACAAAAACGTGGTCGACCATGTTTTTGTGTACGCTAAAAGGATGGGTTTTGATTAGGGATGGTCCAAAACTGCCGAGGTTCGGGTTCGTATGAACCTGAACGCTCGGCATCAGATTCCCGCTGTCTGGCCGCTCCGTGGAGCGGGTGGATACAGCGGGAGGACCGCCTGGAAAACTGGGATACAGCCTATGGCTATGGCTGTATCCCTGTTTTCCAGGCGGTCCTCCCGCTGTATCCACCCGCTCCACGGAGCAGGCAGACAGCGGGAATCATTACCAAGAGTTCATGTTCGTACGAACCCGAACTGAACTCGGTTCAGACCATCCCTAGTTTTGATCCGTTTTTTGATTTATTTATTTATTTTTTTAAAATAATGGAAGTCAATGGAAAAACGGATCAAAACAGATCAGTTTTTTCATTTGTTTTTTTTATCAGTTTTTTTGGGAAAAAAACGGCCTGCTAAAAACGTAGTGTGAACCCAGCCTAACTACTGTATGATCACTTTGAAAAGTCATTGTGTATCTTTGTGGCTCAGGCAGCATTAAACTAGTGACAGGTTCCCTTTAGGCTAGGTTCACACAGTGGAAAGAGGGCAGCCTTCTTTTTAGATAGTGTAAACCCAGCCTTAGGAAGGATACACACATTTGGGGGAGATTTATCATACATGGTGTAAAGTGAGACTGGCCCAGTTGCCCCTAGCAACCAATCAGATTCCACCTTTCATTCCTCACAGACTCTTTGGAAAATGAAAGGTGGAATCTGATTGGTTGCTAGGGGCAACTGAGCCAGTTTCACTTTACACCATGTTTGATAAATCTCCCCCATTGTATTAATATTGGCAAAACCCAACAATATTGTCAGGATCAGAGACCCCCTAGTGTATACAGTGATGTCCTGACCCCAAGGCCAGAGGATGGAGAAGAGAAGAAGCATGCACTGCATCCCTCCCCATTCTTCTATTGTGGATAAGAAGCCACAAGTAGAGGAGTCTGGCAGGAGCTTTCTCCCCTCTCCCCTTCTCTGCACAATGTACGCTTGGCTGAGCAGCCATGTATATGGGAGGGGGATCAGGAGAGGATGTGAGGTGTATGGCCGGCTTACTATGAGCTGTGCGTGCTGGTGCTGGTTTCTATGAATACCTGATGACATTATAATACATCTGCACATCTATCCAGGGAATCCCTGTAACCATACGGGTGGCATATTATATAGGGGACTCATATAAGGAAAATTCATACAAAAGACATATATATATATATTAAAAATACATACAAAAGACATTATATATATATTATGTTTTTTTTATTAATCTAAAATATTTATGGTTATAATTAATAGTTTTTTTTATAATTGTTCCCATAACAGATCTTAAATGCCTTGTTGTTTATTATGTAACAGGTGATCTGTTATGACATTATC
Organism: Dendropsophus ebraccatus; assembly: GCF_027789765.1. NCBI lineage: Eukaryota > Metazoa > Chordata > Amphibia > Anura > Hylidae > Dendropsophus > Dendropsophus ebraccatus. Next base: position 172,696,563 of record NC_091456.1, read on the forward strand.
ATTATTATTTGAATTTGTATTGATTATTAAAAAAAATTATTATTATTATTATTATTATTACTACTACTACTACTATTGTTATTTTAAATTAAAACACAAAGAAATAGTTTCAATAAAATCGTCAATTCCACATTAAATTACAAAAGAAGAGCCTGTGGAGCCTCATCAAAGAGTCTTGAAACACACAAAAACAATAAATTACAAAGTATTGATTTGTAATGATTGAGATTTATAAATTAGAAAATTAGAAATTAAATTAGAAATTTAATGCGTTTTAATACTTTTGAACATTAGCCAATCAGCAAATTAACTTTTTTTTTTTTAATAAATAATTAATGAATAAATAAAAAAAATACATAAATAAACAGATTCTGTCATCACTTCTCTTGATGCAAAGACGGAGCGCCCTCCCCTTGTTATTGCGCTCGCTTGTAATTGAATTGTTCGTGTTTTCCTTCGACGTGTTTATTCTCATTATCAGTTTCGCTTTGTTTTCTCCTCATTATTGGGTTTAATTTATGACCTCGACCTTTTTTTTGTTTGTTTTACGGATTCATTGTATTTTCAATGTTATCCCGAGGATTGTAAGGAGACCGCAGTGTTTTAATTTCTCCTTTCATACTCAGCGGGGGTGCTAAACGTCCTGGAATCGGTGAAGACAGAAATTTACATACCCATACTACAGTGCGTTCGTGGACACGTCTGAAGAATATATTATAGTTCTTATTCTTTTACTATTTATCTTTTTTGTTTATTGAATTTGCTGATATGTGAAAATTATCGTCTGGCATTTATTATGTAATTTCTGACACATTTTGATGTCAACTCTAGTGACAAATCTGGGATTAAAGTAAGGAGTCCATGCATTTAGTGTGTTTTCAGCCATACCCCTGATGAAGCTGCAATCGGCAGGCAGTGAAACACGTAGGTGATAACTAGCTAATCAGTGAGGATCTGATCAAAAATGGAGGTCAGTCATCCCCTAAGTGAATGTAGCATCAGCGTACATGCTTGACCACTGCTCTATCCATTGTCTATGGGGCTCCAGAACATATTCAAATTTAGGTTTGAAAGTCTCATAATAAATGGAAAATGAATGAATGAATACAAAGCTGTTCTCACTGTAGTACGGCCACCAATAGTGACCTGACGATCAGCTGTGGATAACCTATACTGGGAATACCCCTTTAAATTCTTCCATATGAAATGTGTTCTGTAAATAATCAAATTTTACAATTTTTTTTTACAAATTTTTACCCAGTCCTATTACACGGCCCAATAATCGTTTAGCGAAGGCTGCAGGGACTGCAGTTACCGATGTCCTTGCAGCCCTTGTTTATACTTTACCTATCCATGTTGCAGGGCTTCTTCCTCCCGGTCCCGCGCGCAGCAGCAGCTTTGGTGCAGCCTGTCTGGTGGTCCTGGTCAGTGACTCGCTGAGCGGTCTGTCAGCTAAGACAGGTCGCTCCGAAGCTGCTGCTGCGCGCGGGATCGGGAGTAAGAAGGAGCGCAGGAGAAGACCTGCAACATGCTAGGTAAAGTATGGTGCTTGTGAAATCGTCGGTCGTCCGCCACGCATCGCTATTCCATGCAGCAATGTGCGGTCGGTGCCCGATGATTTTAGGTTTGAACCTAAATAAACGATCAGCCGATGACACGATCATCTGCTGATCGTTGTCTCTATTCCATGGAGCAATAATCAACCAAATCAGGCCGATTATCACTCCGTGGAATAGGACCCTTGCACTTTACGGGGTGGATCTCCTAGACCCTACACCCTTCTCTATCTTGCCTGAAGCCGATTGCATCATTGAAGGACCACCAGTTACCCAGATCGGTAACAATTTGATTTAATTTGCTGAGAGGACAGGGACAAGTCAACACTATTGAATGTTTAATGGCTCTTTAAGTCTGCTGTCTGGGGTCCCATAAATAATATATGGGCACCAATGTAAACAGGCTGTACAGTACGAGGCTCGCCAGCATTGGGGATTTTCGCTGCCTTCATTAGTGTTTTGTAGCTGTTGATCATTCGTAGCTGTTGATCATTGACACCTTGTTGTAGTCATTAGCCGGCATCTTGCAGCCATATAAATAGTCTCATTAGAAGAGCACATCCTCTTTAAAGGAAGTGGCATGAACCCCAGAGTTACAATGTGCCGTATGCCGGTCCCCAGCTAATTATTTTCTAGCGATGGTAAAACATGTTTGTTTCTTAACTAATTTAAGTCAAGTGCCTAACCTACGGTAATGGATCGCACATCAGTGAGACTTCTCTAATAGGCTCCATGTTGTATATTCCCTTAGATGTCTCTGAATCAAGGTTGCAAACATTCTTTTAATCTATATATACTTGAGCCTTAAACATATTCTCAGTGTGTTTATTATAGTTTTGCTAAATTTTCCCAGTGCCGGCTATTGACTGCTGGCGTGGTTGTGGTGCTGTGTCAATAGGCAGTAGGGCAAGTGGGACAGGCTGGGTGATTGTGTGTGTTCATTCCAATGACAGAACCCCTCTAAGTAGTTAGGGAATACAGGATTTTTCTTTGTGCTGGACAATGCCACAAGAAGAGGAGCAGGCAGTGAATATAGCAGCTTTAGCCAACTTGCTGCGTGGAGAGAGATTCTGCTGTATAGTGTCATGTTCTACAGTAGGACTCAGTGTGGAGCTAGCAGGAGACCTGTGGGAGGGCTGTGATGGAGAGCTGAAATCAATCAGTGCTTTCTGGGAAGTGTAGTACTGAGCAACTACTCAACTGGGAAGCATATTGATTAGGACAAGACCCACAAATGCACTAAACAAATAGTTTTCTTTATTTTTTTTATCTGACTTCAAACTTTCCCATTAAGGGCCTGTTCACACGTACAGACTCGCTGCGTAACACTCGCACAGAACTCGCATCAAACTTGCATGAAAGTAGCTGCGTTTTTTGTGGTGTTGAACTCGCCTGTGAAAATCATGTGAAAATCAAAACTCGCATGTAAAAATCGCACCAAACACGCAGTGAGAATACACATACATTGACTTGATAGCAATCAGTATCACTGTGGATTTATGTGCGAGAAACTAGCAGCGATAAATACGCAGCGAATCTGTATGTGTGAACAATATAATGACAACAGCAGACCGCACTCCCTGGAGACGTTGGGTGCCAGTGCAAAAGGATTCCTCAATCCCACATGTATATAGAGACAAAAGCACTGCACTTCCAATTTTATGATGTTCTTGAAAAGAAATTTATTCACATGGAAATAAGAATTTTGTCACAATCCAACCAGATCAGAGTACAATGTAATTATGCAGGTAAGCAATGCTACTGGCGACGTTTCGGTCGTGCTTCCGACCTTCCTCAGGCCAATGTAGTCATACTGTAGGCAGGAGAGAAGTAAGACCACCAGATCCGTCCTTACTTCTCTCCTGCCTACAGTATGGCTACATTGGCCTGAGGAAGGTCGGAAGCACGACCGAAACGTCGCCAGTAGCATTGCTTACCTGCATAATTACATTGTACTCTGATCTGGTTGGATTGTGACAAAATTCTTATTTCCATGTGAATAAATTTCTTTTCAAGAGCATCATAAAATTGGAAGTGCAGTGCTTTTGTATGTGTGAACAGACCCTAAAGGGGTATTCCCAACTCAACTAATATAGTTATACAAGTCAAGTTAAATATTTTTGCAAACACATTCATCTAGAAAACTTGTCTCATTCTCTTACTATGGCAAGTCTTTACCTCCAATTGTTGACTGCTTGTTGTCTAGGTTACCAACCACCACTCTGCTCTAAAAGCAGTGGTCTGGCATATATATATAAGAGGGTCCGTGGAGCCTCAGTTGTGAGTCTCACAACACAGGAATAGCCAGATGTCACTCTCTCCAGAGAAGGAAGCCTGTAGCCAAGGGGTGGATATAGTAGGTGTGATAACTACTTTGAAGGGTTGGCATTCTGCATCTGAATTATCAGTGTACTGTACAAGAGCAGGGACACCTGCTTTTGACAGGAGTCCCTGCTCCTTTATATACTTTGAATGGGCAGTCTGGGGACTTTCAAATCAGGATCCAAATCAAATTTGACAGATTTGCCAAATCAGACCTAAAACTAATCTGATTATAACTATTTTTTTTTTATTCATTTTTGGATTTCTGATTGTCATGTTGCATCTGGTTTTATGAATAAGTTTACACCATTTCCCATCAAGTTCAAAACTGGAATCAAATTCAACGTTTAACAGTTACATTCTCACTTCAAATTCAAGTAAAAATTTTAATCAATTTTTAAAAAAATTGAAATGATTTGAAATGTTCTTTTATTAATTCCCTAATGACATGGATTGACCTACATTCTCCTACAAAGTTTAGTATAATTTTATTACAGATTACTTTTATTTTGAATGTCACTTCCATCATCCTTTGGGGCGGAGCACAGATTACAGATCCTCCCCCTGGGAGGGACTTTCTCCTTTGCTCACTGGCTCCCCTATGGTGTAATGCACTTCATATTAGCTGCCAATAGGAGCTGGGAAGGAACAACTACTCCCTTATGTTTACTACTTAGTCCTAAAAGTCTAAGCTTTTCCCTCAGACTAGGATCCCTTCTGTGATTGCATATCGCGCGGAGTCACTGGCGTCTGCTATGTTATAAGAAATGTCAGATATATCAGATTTTCTGTTACACTGGTCTGAAAGATCTCTCGAAGGCCACGCTTGAAACACCACCGGTGTGTCGTTTTATTTTGACTTATGGCGGAAATTTATTAAAAGTAACCTAGGAAGAATTTTGCGCCACGCACAGCTGAGGAACGAGGGAAGAGACTTAGAGGCTGGAGCTATGAAAACGCATTGTCTAAAGACCTCATATCTATCAGAATGTTTTCAATAGAGGAACATTTGGAGATGAGATGCTGTTGTGTGCTTTCTCTAGAATGCATTTCTTATTATATTTTTGTATTTTTTTTTACTTTGTAGTAATAGTTTACACAAAAATCTTATAAAATACTGGGTAACAAAGATATTCAGTGCACGTGTTATAAAGTGAAAAAGATGGTGTGTATATATATATATATATATATATATATATATATATATATATACACTCACCGGCCACTTTATTAGGTACACCTGTCCAACTGCACGTTACCACCTAATTTCTAATCAGCCAATCACATGGCGGCAACTCAGTGCATTTAGGCATGTAGGCATGGTCAAGAGAATCTCCTGCAGTTCAAACCGAGCATCAGTATGGGGAAGAAAGGTGATTTGAGTGCCTTTGAACGTGGCATGGTTGTTGGTGCCAGAAGGGCTGGTCTGAGTATTTCAGAAACTGCTGATCTACTGGGATTTTCACGCACAACCATCTCTAGGGTTTACAGAGAATGGTCCGAAAAAGAAAAAACATCCAGTGAGCGGCAGTTCTGTGGGCGGAAATGCCTTGTTGATGCCAGAGGTCAGAGGAGAATGGGCAGACTGGTTCGAGCTGATAGAAAGGCAACAGTGACTCACATAGCCAACCGTTACAACCAAGGTAGGCAGAAGAGCATCTCTGAACGCACAGTACGTCCAACTTTGAGGCAGATGGGCTACAGCAGCAGAAGACCACACCGGGTGCCACTCCTTTCAGCTAAGAACAGGAAACTGAGGCTACAATTTGCACAAGCTCATCGAAATTGGACAGTAGAAGATTGGAAAAACGTTGCCTGGTCTGATGAGTCTCGATTTCTGCTGCGACATTCGGATGGTAGGGTCAGAATTTGGCGTCAACAACATGAAAGCATGGATCCATCCTGCCTTGTATCAACGGTTCAGGCTGGTGGTGGTGGTGTCATGGTGTGGGCAATATTTTCTTGGCACTCTTTGGGCCCCTTGGTACCAATTGAACATTGTTGCAACGCCACAGCCTACCTGAGTATTGTTGCTGACCATGTCCATCCCTTTATGACCACAATGTACCCAACATCTGATGGCTACTTTCAGCAGGATAATGCACCATGTCATAAAGCTAGAATCATCTCAGACTGGTTTCTTGAACATGACAATGAGTTCACTGTACTCCAATGGCCTCCACAGTCACCAGATCTCAATCCAATAGAGCATCTTTGGGATGTGGTGGAACGGGAGATTCGCATCATGGATGTGCAGCCGACAAATCTGCGGCAACTGTGTGATGCCATCATGTCAATATGGACCAAAATCTCTGAGGAATGCTTCCAGCACCTTGTTGTATCTATGCCACCAAGAATTGAGGCAGTTCTGAAGGCAAAAGGGGGTCCAACCCGTTACTAGCATGGTGTACCTAATAAAGTGGCCGGTGAGTGTATATATATATATATATATATATATATATATATATATACAGTGTCGGACTGGGGTACCTTGCACCCACCAGGAAATATTTTATTCTAAGGGCCCACCCTACATACATCAGATATACCCAGCGCCAAACCTTTCACATTACTATAGCGACGTTGCACAGTGCTGTGTATGTGACGGCAATGCTCACTCAATGTAAGTAACTGGCCAGACACTCTATACCAGGGGTGGGGAACCTTCGGCCTTTCAGCTGTTGCAGAACTACAATTCCCATCATGCCTGGATACCCGAAGTCTCCAGTAGTTTTGCAACTACTGGAGAGTCGAAGGTTCCCCATCCAGGCTCTATGCAGACAGCACAGCTGTCCACTTAAAGGAGAGGTTTTATTACAGTATTGTATTGCCCCCCCAAAAGTTATACAAATCCCCAATATACACTTATTACGGGAAATGCTTATAAAGTGCTTTCTTCCCTGCACTTACTACTGCATCAAGGCTTCACTTCCTGGATAACATGGTGATGTCACTTCCTGGATAACATGGTTATGTCAATTCCTGGATAACTTGGTGATGTCACGACCCGACTCCCAGAGCTGTGCAGGCTGTAGCTGCTGGAGGGGATGATGGCAGAGGGATGCTTAGTTTCCCTCCAGTGCCCTGTGTCCCTCAGTGTCCTCCTGCCATCAATGTCGCACTGCAGCGTGACATTAACTCCTTAAATGCCGCGGTGTTTAAGTGTAAGTGACAGGGGGAGTCCCCTGTCACTTACCGATCGGGACCCCCGCAAAAGGTCTCTCACCTGCCTCCGCGCGGTCTGATTGGCAATCTTGTCACTGAGCCTGCACAGGCAGGCTCAATGAAAAGAGCGCCGATAACACTGATCAATGCTTTGCCTATGGCATAGCAATGATCAGTGTAGAAAATAAAACTAGTGCATGTAAAAATCCCCCAAAGGGACTTAAAATGTATATATAAAAAAATAAAAAAGTTAAAATCTACCCCAAAACCCCTCCCCCAATAAAAGTTGAAATCACCCCCCTTTCCCATTATATAAATAAAACATATAAAAATAAATAAATAAACATATAATATACCGTAGCGTGCGTAATTGTCTGATCTATTAAAGTATTACAAGCGTCACTGCGAACGGCGAACGGCGTAGATGAAAAGAGGGAAAAAAGTGCGCAGACTACCGATTTTATGTTACATTATATATAAAAAAAATTGATAAAAAGTTATAAAAACATCCGATCTTCACAAATATGGTATTAATAAAAACTAGGGATCATGGCGGAAAAAATTACACCCCATACAGCCCCATAGGTGAAAAAATAAAACCGTTATAAGCGTCACAATAGGGCTATTTTATTAATATTTAATTGCCAAAAAAAGGATTTCATTAAAAAAAATATATATAACATTAGAGAATCTGTGTAACCTGCATGTGGTTGTGTTCGGACTGACCTATAGAATAATGGTATCATGTCGCTTTTACTATATAGTGCATTACGTAGACACAGGAACCCCCCAAACGTTACCATATTGCATTCTTTTTTACAATTTCACCTAATTATATCTCCTCAAAGGGTTAAGTTTCTTGAAAGGTGAAGTCCAATGAAACTAACTGGGGGATTATATGTCATCCTGAAGCTGCTAAACAGAGATGCAGACCTTCTGCTCAGGGGCCCACCAATGGGTAGGGCCCACCGGGGGTTTTCCCTGCTCCCCTGTGGGCCAGTCCGAGCCTATATATATACTGTATATATATATATATATATATATATATATATATCCATCCTATTTCTCCAAAAATAAGCCCTACCCAAAAATTAGGCCCTATCTTAATTTTGCAAGGTGTTTAGAGTAGGTTTGAAATAACAATACTCCAAAAATAATCCCTAGCTACAGTGAGTGCCTCCAGTACAGGGGGTTTATCGCTAGATCGTCCAGCAGCACATAGAAGATAGCAGTGGTCTGCTCCCGCTGCTCCTATTACACGGTGAAACGGCAGCAGTTCGCTGTTATCTAGGTCGTTGATGTTGAAAGACAGCGATCAGCCGACATCATGCATGTCGGCTGATCGTTGTCTTCTATTACACGTAACAATTATTAGCCGTACCATCCGATATCGGCCAAATACAGACAATAATCGCTTTGTGTAATAGGGGCTTAAGTGATGCTGCTCAAAATCACCTTTCCTGGTGGCCCCTACAAACTCCAGTCTAATACGCATCATGGCAGACAGTTTTCTACACAACAACATCACATCATACCGACGTGTTTTCAGTTTTTTTCCATGTTTGTATATTTTGTTTTTCTATGTCGTGTAAATGTTTTCTCAGTACGATGCTGGAACAGATGAGCAATGAAGCTGTCACAGTGGGGGTGCCCCTTTCTTCAGTAACAAAGAAAATTAATCAGCTTCACTTTGTGTCTTCTGTAGATTTTGTTTTTGTTTTTTTTCCCCCGTTGGCTCCTATAATGGAAGGACGCATTTCCCGCCGCAGGATTGACGTGACTTCTCGGGGCCGCGCCTATTGATAGAATACAAATGGCTTTAATGGGTTTGGTAAAACCGGAAACAAAGTATCAATTTGTTCACCCTGGTTTTGCGCTCTGATGTAGTTTATGTATCTTATGTCCTATTCTGATGTCATTTCAATGAAAAGCATTTCTATAGCAGACAATTCAGAAACCTTGACCGGAAAAATTCTAAAAAAAAAATTATATATATATATATATATATATATATATATATATATGTGTGTGTGTGTGTGTGTGTGTGTGTGTGTGTCAACATACTGCAGGATTTCAGTCTAGTTTTTAAAGGAAATTCTACAATTTGGACCAGTTTAATTCAACAAAGCTGAATAGGTTTTAAAGGGATTGTCCCGGGACAAAACTTTTCTTTCTATTTGGCCAGGATCCCATTAAGAATAAAAAGAAGTCATGCTTACCCACCTGATGGTCCCTGCTCGTCAGCACATCTTCCTTGTTCCTGTGACATCTCGTCCTCACAGAAGCTGCCTGCTCAGCCAATCACTGGTAACAGCATGGTCCAGCCTTAGTCATTGATTGGCTGAGCAGGCAGTTCTTGTAGACATAAACCAGAAAGCAGTTGAGATGAGTGGAGATCAAGAACCACTGAAACCACAGCTGTGAAGGATCGGAGTAAGTATGGCTTCTTTAAGTTAACATGCCGCAGACAAATATAAGAAAAAAATTGCCAGTGAACAATCCCTTCAAAGACCAGAGTCCTGCAAAGATTGAGGTCGAGGCCACCTTCCATGCAGAAGCCCTTTTCTAATGACCAGGACTCGTGCATGGAATTTGCATCTCACAGCACCGATCTTTGTCAGTTGACGGTAGACAAAGTATGGACTTGCACTTAGGGCACTATTCCACCGGACGATTATCGTTCAGATTATCGTTAAATTGTTCGAATCTAAACGATAATCGTTCGTTTGAATAGCAGTTAACGATTAACGACCGAACAAGAAATCGTTGATCGCTTTATAAGACCTGGACCTATTTTTATCGTTGCTTGTTCGCAAAACCTTCGCATTGAATAAGACGTCGTTCGTTCATTCGCAGTAGATACGAACGCAATAGTGAAGAAATAGCGAAGAAAAAACTATTGCAAATACAACCATAAGTAACGATTATCGTTCCATGGAAATGAGTGAACGTTTTCAAGTCTATCGCAATAGCAGTCGTTTGAAATCGTTGATCGTTAATGATTATGTGAACGATAATCGTCCGGTGGAATAGGGCCCTAAAGATTGAAAATTTAAATTTAAATAAAAAAAAAAAAAAAAACTAGCTATATCCTTTAGGCAACTACTAGTGAAATTTCAAAATTGTGCCCATAGTGGTTTTGAGCGAATACAGCCATTGGCTGTAGGGCGGCATCCAACTTCAGAGCTGCCAGTAATCAAAGCCAAGTGTTTAAGTTTCGAAAACGTTGCCAAACCTAAACAGTTTGGCAAGTTCAATGAACGCTAATGATGAGTTTTATGGCCCACATCCATGTGCCAGCTCCAGGGCAGAGTGTTCAGGTTGGAAGAACATCGCCAAACCTGAACAGCTCGGCAAGTCTGCTCAACACTTTTTGGCCCACCTCAATGGGTTCTCTTAAGGTTATAAGTAGTGTTGAGCAGACTTGCCAAACTGCTCAGGTTCAACAATGTTCTCAAAACCCAAATACTCAGCATTTGACGCCCAGTGGCTGGAGAAGTTGGATGCCGCTTTAGAACTGCCAGGAAAACATGCATACAGCCTATGGACTATGGCTGTATCCATGTTTTCCAGGACATAGGACATCCAACTTCTCCAGCTGCCGGGAGTCAAATGCTGCGCGATTGGGTTCGGAGAACATTATCAAAGCCAAACTGTTCAGCAGGTCCGCTCAACACTACCCATAAGCCCTAGGGGCCATAAAGTGTGACTATTACCTGATAACCCCTGATCTCATAGTTATATGACTTCTGTTACGGGATATAATTCGGAAATTATAGGGGTTATCCACTTTCTTTCAGAGACAGCACCACTCTTATTTACAGTTTGGGTGCAGGTATTGTAACTCAGTTCCATTGAAGTGAATGGAGCTTAATTACAAACCACACCTGACCTGGAGACAAGAGCGGTGCTGTCTCTGGAAGAAAGTGGCCATGTTTTTGTAGAGCTGGAGAACCCCTTTAAGTTTTCCCAAGTTTCTTAATAGGAGCCTCTACGCTGCTCTGGGAATCTGAGCCGTCTACAATTTGAGCCTGTTCCCCTGGTATTAATAGCTGGCTGTTCCTTGTTCTGAGATGGCACTCCGACATTAAAATGCATTGCTTAGCAACAAATATTGTATTTTGTTGATGTCTTTGACACAAAATAATAAATCATTCTTCCCAACCTTTTCTACTTTGTACGTTTGTGGCGAACTGAAAGCGTCTGCCAAAAAATGTAAGTGCTGCCATAAGTTCTTTGGAGAAGTTCTGCGAAAAGTAGACAAATGCGAACTAATGTCAGGGAAGGAGGATAGACCATATCTATAATCGCTAAAAATCCTCTATTCTAGACAAATCTGAAAATTCCCTGGAATTGATGGAATAATACTAGTTATAGCAAGTGTAGAAAAAAACTTTTCAAGGCTACTCCTAGAGAACAATGCTCAAAAAATTAAATAATGTTTTCTGTACAGTTAAAGGGAATCTGTCACTAGATTTATGGTGCTTAAATGAGGGCAGCATAAACTATTGACAGAAATGCCGAACAGATCGGTGTGTTACTTACATCATTCTGTTCAGCCGTTCTCCTAATATGCAGGAGAATAGGATTCTGGCCACACCCCCTCCCCCTGCCCTCCAGCTGCCTATACACAGCATGGATAGATAACTGCCAATCAGCAGCATAGAGCAGACAACTCCTTCCATAGTATGGGACTATGAAATCTTTGCTTCATCTTGGTGGGATTAAAAGGGGTATCTTAAAGGGAAATTATTTTTTTTTCAGTCTGATAGAGTGCTCTCTACTGCCACCTCTGTCCATGTCAGGAACTGTCCAGAACAGTAGCAAATCATAAAAAAGCTTTCCTGCTGTGGACAGTTCCTGACATGGACAGAGGTGGCAGCAGAGAGCACTATGTCAGACTGGAAAGAATACACCACTTCCTACAGGACATACAGCAGCTGATAAGTACTGGAAAAACTGAGATTTTTTTTTTTTTATAGAAGTAAATTACAAATCTTTATAACTTTGTGTCACCAGTTGATTTAAAAGAAAACATTTTTCACCGTGTTACCTCTTTAATGCTCCTATAAGGACATGTTCACATATGCCAGATGATCACATCACATCTCCTGTATCCTGGATCATCTCTAAGTTTGGTGCCAAATGGGATGCTTGGTATAACACATCCAGCTTGTTGCCTCTTTGGGCTCTCACAAGCACCATGGTCTAGGAGTACCCCCACCCTCTGCACTAGTAGTATACGTACACCCCTAGATAAGAGGCATTGAGCCGTATATACTTGGTAGCCGCAATAATCCACTGTTCATTCGCGGTATAATGGCTGATATTTCACATCTGGGGAAGAGAACCTCAATTGACATTTCAGATTGTTTGAAAACACATCAACCTTCATATTGTGATGGAATAAAGTTCATTCTGTCAATCCGAGAAGCAAATATAAATGTTTAATTAGCCGCGGTTGATTTCATGAATGACCGGGGCCAGGAGGCAGCGGGATATGTCCTGCTCGCTCTACATTTACATCTCGGCTGTCAGGAGGACAAGTGGCACATGACATTTTCTGAGAATTTTTATAGAAGTAATTTTGATAAATTTAAAGAGAACTTTACTTTCATTACTTTCATGCTGCCCGAAACACAAGTCGTCAGGCAGTCTGTAGAGACTTCTCCCTACTACACTACTCTTGATTGATAGGTCTGTGTGAGTATAAGAAGAGATCTATCAATCTAGGCCAGCAAAGCAATAAGAAGCCCCGATGATGACTCGTGGTTCAGGCAGCATGATACAAGTCTCCTAGATGATGCCTTTAGTCTGAATTATAAATCTGGTAGTGACTATATTCAGTTCACTTTGGCAGATATAACCCACTCTTGATCTCATAGCATGAATGTCTTCCTCTGCCTCCAATGGACGATATCTAGAGATGAGCGAACCTGGAGCATGCTCGAGTCGATCCGAACCCGAACTTTCGGCATTTGATTAGCGGTGGCTGCTGAACTTGGATAAAGCCCTAAGGCTATGTGGAAAACATGGATATAGTCATTGGCTGTATCCATGTTTTCCAGACAACCTTAGAGCTTTATCCAAGTTCAGCAGCCCCAGCTAATCAAATACCGAACGTTTGGGTTCGGATCGACTCGAACCCGAACCCGGTTCGCTCATCTCTAAAGATAACACGATTACCATCCAACAATGGACCATGTAATGAATTGGCTGTCAAAATTTTCTGTTGAAGGGAAGCTATCCCCATAGTATATTATATAACTAGCTGGTTGGTGGTGGTCTGACCACCATGACTGATTAGACAAAAGAAGAGCCCGTGGAGCCTCATCGAAGAGTCTAGAAACACCCATAAGTCAATGTAATGAAAAACCCATAAGTCAATGTAATGAAAAACCAAGGTCAGGTATCCATCAACATACAGCTGTTTCGGTGTGTTGCCCCTCATCAGAGTGGAGCAGGATTCTGGCTAGGTAGGAGCAATGCCTAGTAGAGCCATAAGTGAAACAGATCGCTGATCTCAGACCTTTTAGACTGATTAGACAAATGGACATTAGTTATCTATTAAGCGAATTAAGTGCCAGAGCCCAAGCCCATCCTCTGCTCCATTGAACACCTGCCAGTGTTTAGGAGTCCCTAAAGAGTGACTGGAACAATAGCCAAGAACACCTCACTGTTAGCTAGATAACCTTTAAACTTGTACCCATTTTCTATGTTGGTTTGGAGTTCTGGATCAACTTCTGGTGACGCTAAGATTGGGTATGAAGATCAGACATCACCAAAGTTGTCCCCAAATGTTGACAACTAAGCTTGTAAATGAGAACGTGACAACCTCTACTGAGAAAGTTCATGCCCTTAAAAAGCCATATAAATTATTCTTCATGGGCAGAGTGGTCAAACCAGAGAAATTTATCGATGAAAGTGTTGAGCGAAGTTGCCGAACTGTTTAGATTTCAGATTTTACTCCCGACATCTGGGGAAGTTAGATGCCGTACTAGGGAGTCCAGAAAAACATAGGCCATAGGCTCTATTCATGTTTTTTAGGCCTCCCTGGGGCCACATCTAACTTCTTCAGATGTCGGGAGTCAAATACCAAGCATTCGTGTTAGGAGAACATTGCTGAACCCAAACAGTTCCGCCCAATACTAATGATAATGATAACTTTAGACAGCCCTTTTCTGACCTGTTACGAAAGTGGGGTGTCATAGAAGATCTGTCCTAATGTTCCATTTCTGAAGGACCTACCCTATCCATACAGGGCAGTCGTCAACCACTGGCTTAGTAGTCTACATCAAACCTTTCATTTCTTACATTGGGCTAGACTCCAGTCCTCCAGAGTTGGTCAGGACCACACTCTACCCAACATGGTACCAAATAATGTTAAAAATGTCTCTATATAGTATCTAAGTTTTGGAGTTTGGCCCTAGCCAAGCTGTTATCTTACCTCCCTGTAACTAGTATTCTCTTGTTTCATATATTGTATATATTGTTAGGCTTAGTCTCATCTACAATAACACAATTATACATCCAACTAATAACAAAATGTTAGGTGTCTTGGATCAAAAACTTAATTTAAAGGAGATTTATGGATTTGTCCAAGGCGCAGATGAAATGAGGCTGTACAGCCTGCCGAATGCGTAAAATAATAACAGGGACTCATATGAACTGGAACGGTATGTAACTCTACCAGGTATCTGACGTTCAAAGTCTGGTCCCAAGCCTAAATCCAGGAGCCGAGGTCACATTATCAGATTGAGTTCATGGAACGAAATGACGAAGATGGCTTCTCATTTCAAAATCAACTTCGAGAGTCTTTCAATGAAACCCATAGGTCACCACGGGGCAGCGCAAAAAAAAAAAAAAAAAGCTGCCGCTATCTAGTTCTCTACGATCTTCCTGGGTAGATAAATGGAAGACTTAAGACCCTAGAGCTGTTGTAGGCTTTGCCATATCAAGTGAGCAGAACAGATGTAATAAAATCCCATCTCTGTCTGTAGAGCTTAACTTCCATAGGTCACCGCTGATCATTCCTCAGAGATTTCGGCTGCTATATAACTTTAATGCCTCCGGTGACTTTGATGAGAAGAAAATGCATCACCCTCTAGGAAAGACAGCGGCGTATAAAGAAGCCTCGTGACTTTGATACTGAAATGAAAGATTGTATTCTTCACCGAATGCGAGAGATTTAAGATGCTGGGGCTTTACATGTCCCATATATCTGGGGAGAAAAATCTATTAACTATGCGTCACGTGGATATTATAGATATTGGGGAACTGTAGGTTACAACATGGGACTAACACTAGAGGTGGCCTATAAGGGTCAGACTTGGGCTATAAGGGTTACACTTGGGCCATAAGTGTTGGACTTGGGCTATAAGGGTCAGACTTGGGCTATAAGGGTCAGACTTGGGCTATTATTGTCGGATTTGGGCTTCAAGGGTTACACTTGGGCCATAAGGGTCGGAATTGGGCTATAAGGGTTGGACTTGGGCCATAAGGGTCAGACTTGGGCTATAAGGCCCGGACTTGCCCTCAAATCGACTTCTACTGAATTGGCCATTGGATTCGATTTGGATTTAAAAATCCATTGAAAAGTTGCATGACATTCTGAGGTATCCTAGAAATGTATCTAACTGTGTCAAAGCATCACAACCCTAATCTTAAATTATGGGTTACGCTTAGTAGATTTAGGGTTAGTAGGGTTAGGGTCTCATTTTTTGCCAATATAATGCTCACTCACCATCACTATTGCTGCAGTGTCATCTGTTTCATAGCAGCTCTGCTGCATCCATACATTTATCTGGGTCATGTGACTAGTAATGATCAGCCACCATCTTGACTTAAAGTTTTTACTTCATTCTCCAAACCTGTTCAATTCCATGATTCATCACATGAGCAGCTAGAGCCAGAACCACCTGCCCGCTAGGAGGACAATGTAGTAATTTTAATCTCAATATATCTGTAAAAATACATGCTATGTGTGATATCAGCTGAATAATCAACATCAGTGTTTCTGTCTCCCCCCTCCGAAGAGCTTGTATGGAACAGTCCATGCAGGCAGTTCTGCTGGCTGAGATTGTGTCTCCACTGGGAGCACATAGACACATGTCATTTCCAGGGGGTCACCATGAGACCACATGGCTAATGGAAGAAAAACTAACCCTGAGTTATGTGACTGTCTCTTACTAACCCTCAACCCTTCTTGTGAACAACAGAATAGCATTTTTATCCATCCCTATATAGTATATGGTCAACTTTTTATTGAAGCCATTAAAGTGGGTTTATTAAAGAGGTTGTTCGGGTGGTAGAAAGGTTTTACCATTTTTTGGCATCTATGCTCCACTTGCAGCTTTTAAAATATGGACGGGCTTTCTTTCTTACTATGATTTATATCGGGAATCAAGACATCTTTAATAAATTTAGCCCATCTTGGCCTTACCTATGCCCTATATGTAGGATCTATGGATAAGCAAAGTGTTCAACCGATACCAAGAGGAAACCTAACGCAATTTATTGTGGACCCTGAACGAAGAAAATTAATTCTGCCTGAATTTTTAGGGGTGTGGCTAAAAAAATTGGAGGGGTGGCAGTAACATCCAAGACCAGGTGCCAAAGGGGGCCCAAAGCCGCCATATAAAAAGCATTATGGCTAGAGTTGAGCGGACTTGCTGAACTGTTCGTACTCGGTAATGTTCTCGAACACTCAGCATTAGACTTTGGGTGGCTGGAGAAGTTGGGTGCTGCCCTAGGACGTCCTAGAAAACAGGTATAGACC
Organism: Dendropsophus ebraccatus; assembly: GCF_027789765.1. Taxonomy (NCBI): domain Eukaryota; kingdom Metazoa; phylum Chordata; class Amphibia; order Anura; family Hylidae; genus Dendropsophus; species Dendropsophus ebraccatus. The sequence goes on from NC_091456.1 coordinate 172,713,384, forward strand.
CACAGGCTATATCCATGTCTTCCTGACAACCTGGTGGCATCAAACCTCTCCAGCCACCAGGAGTCAAATGCTGAGCATTCATGTTCGGAGAACATTGCCGAGTCCGAACAGTTCGGCAAGTCCATTTGATACTCATTATGACCCATTATTACTTGGGGCCAAGGAGCTTGAGGCTTCGCTTCTCCTCTTTTTCGACTCTTTCGACTAAACAAGAACTCTTTCTCGTCTCGTCTTTCATACTTTACCGGCCAGCATTTACTGGTTGGACGTTGTTATAGGCAATGGCTCCTCTATGAGTTGCTGAAAGATCTCCATCACATGTAGTTATAGTGTCACATAATACATTTAATCCTACAACACCACAGAGTAATAAAGTGTAAAGACCCCTCAGTTACTACTGATTCCTCATGACGTTGCGTCTCCAGCCTGGTGATATACAATGATGATCCCGTCTACAGCTCTACCGCCAGATATTCTTATGAAATAAAGGCTTCATAAATGCGTCCCCAGGGCCCCGAGACCACGGAGCAGAAATCCCACTGACACTGGTTTATTTCCGTAATGGTTGATAAATGACAGCGACTCTCGCTAACGCTCCGGAGCAAATTTAAGGATGACATGGAGCCATCGGGGACAATAGATGACACTTTCAGGATCCTCAAGAACTCCCAAATTAGATTTTTTTCCTTAAAGAGGCCAAAATGTCTCCAATAAGGAAGCGGACGATTGTCTTCAACCGGTTGTTTCCATCTAATAGGGTTGTTGATCCACAGGCTTAATCAGATTGACTGTGTTATATTGTGTGTGCGGGGAGACATCATAGAGTGATGATGGGGATCTTCCTGTGTCTATTGATCTTCGGGTAAGTGCCTTTGCTTGCGGAGTGAAGCCAGGCCTCCTGACCTGTGACCCCTCCGCAGAAGAAGAGGAAAGTCATTAATATTCATCCTGAGATGTAGCCTTCTTCTTGACAGGGTCCCATGTTGCCAGGTCGGGATAATGAAGCGCTAGTGGCTTCTGGACTAAGCTGTTTCATCTGTTTCCAAGGATTGTTAACCCCACCAATGCCTGACTCAATACTGCTACCTCACTGTAGATCGTCTGGTGGACATGAGCCATAAGGGACTGTGAACAGATATAAGTGTCTATGGCGGTAGAATCATTATTAAAGGGAACTAGTAAAATTTTATCATTTGTTTTATGTATTTTCTTACCATATCTAGATAGATTCTATAATTTGTTGGGCTCAGACCACTCACTGTTTGGCAATGTTCAGGAGCCCCATACAGAATGAATAGCGGACTGGCCACGTTTGGGGACCACTTTCTTCTGTTATCAGTCTCACCAGTTCTACCCTACCCTGCATCTAGGGGAAACCTTTTGGACATAAAAAGTAGGGAGCACCTGGCGGTATTCGTCAGGCCTGGTATAGTGGTATTATCCAGTCACAGTATGGTGGTATTGGTCAGGTCTGGTATGGCAGTGTTATCCAGTCACAGTATGGCGGTATTGGTCAGGTCTGGTATGGCAGTGTTATCCAGTCATAGTATGGTGGTATTGGTCAGGTCTGGTATGGCAGTGTTATCCAGTCACAGTATGGCGGTATTGGTCAGGTCTGGTATGGCAGTGTTATCCAGTCATAGTATGGTGGTATTGGTCAGGTCTGGTGTGGCAGTGTTATCCAGTCACAGTATGGTGGTACTGGTCAGGTCTGATGTGGCAGTTGTTATCCAGTCACAGTATGGTGGTATTGGTCAGGTCTGGTATGGCAGTGTTATCCAGTCACAGTATGGTGGTATTGGTCAGGTCTGGTGTGGCAGTGTTATCCAGTCACAGTATGGCGGTATTGGTCAGGTCTGGTATGGCAGTGTTATCCAGTCACAGTATGGCGGTATTGGTCAGGTCTGGTATGGTGGCATATAGTCACAGTATGGTGGTATTGGTCAGGTCTGGTATGGTGGTATATAGTCACTGTATGGTGGCATTGGTCAGGTCTTGTATGGCTGTGTTATCCAGTCACAGTATGGTGGTATTGGTCAGGTCTGGTATGGCAGTGTTATCCAGTCACAGTATGGCGGTATTGGTCAGGTCTGGTATGGTGGCATATAGTCACAGTATGGTGGTATTGGTCAGGTCTGGTATGGTGGTATATAGTCACTGTATGGTGGCATTGGTCAGGTCTTGTATGGCTGTGTTATCCAGTCACAGTATGGTGGTATTGGTCAGGTCTGGTATGGTGGTGTTATCCAGTTACAATATGGTGGTATTGGTCAGGTCTGGTGTGGCGGTGTTATCCAGTCACAGTATGGCGGTATTGGTCAGGTCTGGTGTGGCAGTGTTAGCCAGTCACAGTATGGTGGTATTGGTCAGGTCTGTTATGGCGGTGTTATCCAGTCACAGTATGGTGGTATTGGTCAGGTCTGGTATGGCAGTGTTATCTAGTCACAGTATGGGAGTATTGGTCAGGTCTGGTGTGGCATGTTATACAGTCACTGTATGGCGGTATTGGTCATGTGTGGTGTAGCGGTGTTATCCAGTCACAGTATGGTAGTATTGGTCAGGTCTGGTATGGCGGTGTCATCCAGTCACAGTATGGTGGTATTGGTCAGGTCTGGTGTGGCGGTGTTATCCAGTCAGAGTATGGTGGTATTGGTCAGGTCTATTATGGCGGTGTTATCCAGTCACAGTATGGTGGTATTGGTCAGGTCTATTATGGCGGTGTTATCCAGTCAGAGTATAGTGGTATTGGTCAGGTCTATTATGGCGGTGTTATCCAGTCACAGTATGGCGGTATTGGTCAGGTCTGGTGTGGCAGTGGTAAATGTGACGCCTGGAGCTATTACCTACCAATCTAAGCAGTTAAAAACTATGAAAAACGCGATTCAGACAATGTTTCTACAAGTAGAGAAATGCATGTGGCCGAGACAACGCTCCCCAAGATGGGGACGTCTTCAGGTCTAGTGCCTAGGGCAGCAGCAGCTGTTAATACGGCCCTGACTGTAACCTATCCATACATTACACAATGGGAAGTGTGTAATGATCCATTCTTCCTGCGGGGGAGCTATAGAGAAATGGAATACCTGTTGCTGGTTTCCCCAGATCTGATTGCTGGATGTCTCAGCAGTAGAATGCTGTGTAATATTCTTATAATTCTAATATATAGTTCTAATAGGGTCTAATGAAGAAATATTAGATTTATCTTTAGTAAGGCTTGAATATGTATTTATCCTTTTGTATTTTATTTATCAAATTGATAATTTACCGATACGGTATATACATATGTTAATGAATTAATGTTTTTTTTCATTGTTTTTATTCTGTTTTTTCCTCATCCATGCGTCTGCCCTCTGTAGTAAATGTTTTATACATATTACAGATCATTAAGGCCATTCTTTTACTCCGGATAAGGCTCAGTCTGCCTGAATGAATGCCGAGCAGTTCAGGGTAATATTGTTGTGGCCGGCGAATAAATCGTTTCAGTGTCATACAAATAAATAAAACTTTATATACAATGGGATTACTTCTCTATGCACATTAACCTTCCTGTCGAAAAGGATGCAGACGCCCTGGAGCGAGTACAAAAAAAAACTTAATCTGACATCACTGATGATACACTTGTCCATTAGATTTACCTTAGTAGTGTGGATAGGAAGAGAGGGGGCAAAAAAAGGCTGTCTATAGAAAGGGATTGTAACAGTGACATCTGATGGGCGGAAAGGGTACTGCACTCTATTCACCACAATCCAAATGATTCCTATAGGTATTGATGGTTAACACAATCCTTGATTTACATAGCATCATCGCATTAGATCAGGGATGGGGAACCTCTGGCCCTACAGCTGTTGAAAAACTACAATTCCCATCATGCCTGGACAGTCAGGCATGATGGGAATTGTAGTTTTGCAACAGCTGGAGGGCCAAGGTTCCCCATCCCTGCGATAGATAGATAGATAGATAGATAGATAGATAGATAGATAGATAGGAGATAGATAGATAGGAGATAGATAGATAGGAGATAGATAGATAGGAGATAGATAGATAGGAGATAGATAGATAGATAGATAGATAGATAGGAGATAGATAGATAGATAGATAGATAGGAGAGAGATAGATAGATGATAGATAGATAGATAGATAGATACTGTAGGAAATAGATAATAGATAGATAGATTCTCTCTCTCTGTCTCAGCCCCAGGACTTGCGCTCTGCTCTCTCTTGCAGTCAGGCAGGATTGTCAGGGAACATTTACATAGATGGCGGTGGCGGGGTGTCAGCAGTCACAGCACCCGCCGTCATCTGCCTGACAGCTGTAGGGGAAGAGACAGAACCTGCCCGCACAATCTCCTCCTGACAGCCATTGTGCAGCCCCCACTAATATATGGAGAACCCCTTGAAGGGTAATTGACAGACAGACTCAGTTGCCATAAAGAACAGCTTGTGCCCTATAGAGGGAGGATTCGGAGCTGAACATTTGGTTTGGGAGCTGTTTCGACATGGACGTCAATTGGAAACCACTTGAGACCATGATATTCTCTGCACCATGTCCAATCTCTGAGTATTGGGGGATGAACAGTAAACTATAGACAGTCCCAAATGTCTACAGAGTCCATACTGTTTTGTATGGCTTTTTTTTAAACTCCAGAAATTGATTGACATATTTGGCTCTGCTACATCTACTGTATATTTCTGTACTGGAGAGATGCAGGCACCTATGGTGCTACCAAATGGCCCCTCCGGTACTCTTCATGGATGGTGGATGACTTTGCAGGTCCATAGGGATCCATACTATGGTCATGTACTTGCCTTAGCCCTTACAGAGATGTGTTTGTTAATATGCATTGCCTGTGTTTTGAGTTAACCAACATCAAAGAGCTTTCCAAGAATTGATTGACAAATCTAGCTCTGCTACATCTGTATGGTTCTTCAATTCAAAGAGCAGTATTCGTCTATTGCACTATTAAATGGCTCCTCCAGGTACATTGTTCTCCATGACACTTCTATGGGTTGTGCATGACTTTGCAGTTCCCTCTTAGGCCATGGGCCTTCATTACGCAGAGATGTGTTTGTTAAGATGCATTGGAGTTAACCAACATCAAAGAGTTTTCCAAGAACTAAATGACAAATCCAACTCTGCTACATCTGTAATGTTCTGTATTAGGGATATGCAAATACTAAATGAGGCTTTCAGGTACATCATTCACCATAATACTCCAATGGATTGTATATGACTTTGCAGTTTCATAGGGATCCATATTATGGTCATGATCATGCATTACAGAGATGTGTTTGTTGAGAGTTTTCCAAGAATTAAAGGACAAATCCAGCTCTGCTACATCTGTAATACTCTGTATGAGGTATATGCAGTAACTACTTGAGGCCTCCAGGTACATCAGTCACCATAATACTCCAATGGATTGTGGACAACTTTGCAGGTTCACAGTGATCCATATTGCAGGGATCCCTATTATGTTATCATGTGCATGCATTACAGAGATGTGTTTGTTAAGAGTTTTCCAAGAGTTGAAAGACAAATCCAGCTCTGCTACATCTGTATGCTTCTGTATTTAGCAATATGCAGGTACTAAATGAAGCCTCCAGGTACATCATTCACCATAATACTCCAATGGATTGTATATGACTTTGCAGTTCCATAGGGATCCATATTATGGTCACACGCATGCATTACAGAGATGTGTTTTTTAGGCTATGTTCACACTACGTATCTTTCCGGCCGTAGTGCGAACCGCGAATACACGCACGTAGTATTGAGGTTGATGCGTTCGCTTGAAAGTATACGATATACGGCCGCACAATGCACACTACGTATGAACTTACGACCGGATCGTATACGGCGCCGTGAAAAATTAACAAGACCATTGTTTGAGGACGGAAATGTTCCAATTCACGGCCGTGGATTTCCATGTGGTCCCGTACGAAGTACTTATTTCAGACAAATTGAACTTGACTTTTCGATCCAAAAGGTTCTGTGAGTTTTATTGGGCTGGGCGAAGATTTCCAAGTAAATGACCTGTTTCAGATCGCTTCGAAACAAGCTAGGGAAGCATAACTCTACTACGGGCGTATGTTGGCGGTTCGTACGCACATGTACGGCGGCGTACGAAATGCGGCCGGAATCGTACGCAGTGTGAACATAGCCTTAAACTGCATTTGGTTTAACTAACATCAAAGATTTTTCCAAGAAACCAATGACAAACTCAGTTCTGCTTCATCTGTATTTAAAACCAGCCCAGGGCAGACTGCATCCCATCTGCTGCCAACTGGTGCATTGTTCTCCATCATATTCCTCATGGATTGCAGGCTGGAGGGATCTGCAGATACAGAGAGGAGTATGTCCAGATGTGCTGTCTCAGGTTTTCCAACAACACTATCAACTACTAACAATACTTAATTAAAAATTTCAGCTCTGAAAAAAAAATAAAATAAAATAAAAGACAAATTCAGCTCTGCTACATGTGTCTCCAACCCCCAGCTCTGCTGCTGCTGCTGCTGTAGTGTGAGCTCCAGAGCAGGTAGCAGGTTGGTGAGGCGGTGGGCGGATCAGAGGGCAGCCCCTGGCTAATCCTTTCTTGTCTATGAGGGAGCTGAGCCTGCTGGGGCCCATTATGTGGCTGCTGCTAGAGGAGGCAGGAGGGGAGCAGCAGAGCTTAGGGACTGACAGGCTAGAGATGACTGCCAGACCTTGGGAGAGGGACAAGATGCTTCCTGAGATCTGCTGATCATTCCTGGTGGAACTTCATGAACTCCCTGCAGGAGGAGGAAGAGGAGGCACTGACCAGCACTGAAGGCTCCTGCACATGATCTGATGGAGACAAGTGTGGCCCAAGCCTTGGCTAGCAGTGGTTGGATGTGGACCTCCTGAGCACCTCATGGCCTGACATTGGATCCATCCTTCCTTCTAGTGACCCTCTTATTTGGGATTACACCTCCTTCCTATGGGATTAGACCTACTCTTTGCACTTCACATGGGATTATAATTCTTTGCCTTGGATTATTCTTCCTCTTTGCTCTTGCAGCCTGGCCATGGAGCTACAGGTTGTGTATGGAGCTGTGCTCTGGCTCCTGCTGCCTCCCTCTCTCCTAGCAGGTAATGCTCTCCATGCTGGCAGATGTAGCAGAGCTGGCTGTGTCATAGGAGCCCTGACTGCCACTGTTATTGCTTTATGGTTTTACATGGGATTGCTGAATGTCTAAGGTTAATGTGTCCCCACGATGATAAATTTGTTTTACATAGGACTGCATGTGAATTTACTGGTAGGTTGTTCTCTCTCACAGCTGTTCCAGCTTCTGGCATTGTCTCCTGTATACTTCTATATACATCCTGTAGTCTCCTGTATACTGTGATGTTACTGGAGGGAGAAGGGCCTTGTTAGGGACTGCTCTCAGTCTGTTACATTGTAGCTTCATTGTTGGAAGAGTCTTTTCAGGGAGCACTGTGAGAGGCAGCAGCCCCTCTCCCCATCCCATCCCCCTCTCATATATATATATATATATATATATATATATATATATATATATATATATATGATAAACAGGAGTGTGGGGACCCAGATGCGTCACCGGGTCCCTGGGGATCCTTGGATGGATCCTGGTGGCGCTTACATCCTGCAGTCTTCTATATACTACTATATACTGAACATCCTGCAGTCTCCTGTATACTACTATATACATCCTGCAGTCTCCTATATACTACTATATACATCCTGTAGTCTCCTATATACTACTATATACCTCCTTTAGCCTCCTATATACTTCTATATACCTCCTTTAGCCTCCTATATACTTCTATATACCTCCTTTAGCCTCCTATATACTACTATATACCTCCTTTAGCCTCCTATATACTACTATATACCTCCTTTAGCCTCCTATATACTACTATATACCTCCCTTAGCCTCCTATATACTACTATATACCTCCTTTAGCCTCCTATATACTTCTATATACCTCCTTTAGCCTCCTATATACTTCTATATACCTCCTTTAGCCTCCTATATACTTCTATATACCTCCTTTAGCCTCCTATATACTACTATATACCTCCTTTAGCCTCCTATATACTACTATATACCTCCCTTAGCCTCCTATATACTACTATATACCTCCTTTAGCCTCCCATACATCCAGCAGTCTCCTATATACTCCCATACATCCAGCAGTCTCCTATATACTCCCATACATCCAGCAGTCTCCTATATACTCCCATACATCTAGCAGTCTCCTATATACTCCCATACATCCAGCAGTCTCCTATATACTCCCATACATCCAGCAGTCTCCTATATACTCCCATACAGCCAGCAGTCTCCTATATACTCCCATACATCCAGCAGTCTCCTATATACTCCCATACAGCCAGCAGTCTCCTATATACTCCCATACAGCCAGCAGTCTCCTATATACTCCCATACAGCCAGCAGTCTCCTATATACTCCCATACAGCCAGCAGTCTCCTATATACTCCCATACATCCAGCAGTCTCCTATATACTCCCATACAGCCAGCAGTCTCCTATATACTCCCATACAGCCTGCAGTCTCCTATATACTCCCATACAGCCTGCAGTCTCCTATACAATCTGGGGTGGGTGAGGGGATTTGGGGTCTAACACATTTACATATTGGATTATTGGATTCTTAGAGTATTGGATTCATCAAGTAATAGTTATCCAGGTTATTCTAGGTCACTGTCCATCCATCTCCTGTATATGACTATTAACCTGCAAGCAACTTGTGGTTGTAACCATCCTGACCCCTGACCTAGCTGTAACTAAGATGGATAGGAAATAGATAGATGTGTAATAGATAGATAGATAGATAGATAGATAGGAGAAAGAAAGAAAGAAAGAAAGAAAGAAAGAAAGAAAGAAAGAAAGAAAGAAAGAAAGAAAGAGAAAGAAAAACATTTGTAAATGGAGTTGTGTGTGTATACATCCATTCAGATACTGCGGGTTATTCTAGGTCATCTCCATCACTATTAGTCAGCAAGTAACTCATGGTGCTGATCTTACTCTCTTGACCGATAAGTTATCAGTTGGATAACAGATAGAGATATTAGATAGATAGATAGATAGATAGATAGATAGATAGGAGATAGATAGATAGATAGATAGATAGATAGATGATAGATGGATAGATAGATAGATAGATAGATAGATAGATAGATAGATAGATAGGAGATAGATAGATAGATAGATAGATAGGAGATAGATAGATAGATAGATAGATAGATAGATAGATAGATAGATAGGAGATAGATAGATAGATAGATAGATAGGAGATAGATAGATAGATAGATAGATATAGATAGATAGATAGGAGATAGATAGATGGATAGATAGATAGGAGATAGATAGGAGATAGATAGATAGATAGATAGATAGATAGGAGATAGATAGATAGATAGATAGATAGATAGATAGGAGATAGATAGATAGATAGATAGATAGATAGATATAGATAGATAGATAGGAGATAGATAGATGGATAGATAGATAGGAGATAGATAGGAGATAGATAGATAGATAGATAGATAGATAGATAGATAGATAGATAGGAGATAGATAGATAGATAGATAGATAGATAGATAGATAGGAGATAGATAATTGTTGGTGAGGAAGCCCTCCTGTTCCCTCTAGTCCTCCTTATTATTATTTCCTTTCCTGGTTCCCCTCATGGTCCCCTGGGTATCTCTCCCTGTATATAGATGGTCTCCAGTCCCCACTCTCCAGGTGGGGGGTGGTATGTAGACGGATGGGCTGGGGGTCCTGGGTGGACAGGTTGAGGACCCCCCCCCCCCCTGCTCCCAGTGACAGCCGCTGTCTGTGCCTCCGCATACGGCCATGTCTAATCACTGTTTATCTCCTCGCACTTCTCCCTGATTTGTAAATATTTGGGAATGTTTCCTGCACCCGGCGCTCCGGGGGCAGGTGGTGTAGTGCTCCACGCACCAATTACCATATCCCAAATTATTCCGCAATGTGCCCGGGCTATACAGAGGGGATCCAGGATTCTGCTACTTATTTACTATGTGCTTGATCAGCCAGACATTATAGCAATATTACCATCTCTGATAGACACAACCCACCATGAATATAAAGGGAGCAGTCAGTGCAGGGGAAGTGATGCCATTCCTGGTGCAGGGTAAGTGATGCCACCCTTCTCCAGTGCAGGGTAAGTGATGCCACCCTTCTCCAGTGCAGGGTAAGTGATGCCACCCCTGTCTGGTGCAGGGTAAGAGATGCACCCTTCTCCGGTGCAGGGTAAGTGATGCCACCCCTGTCTGGTGCAGGGTAAGAGATGCCACCCTTCTCTGGTGGAGGGTAAGAGATACCACCCCTCCCCGGGGGAAGGGTAAGTGATGCCACCCCTGCCTGGTGCAGGGTAAGAGATACCACCACTCCATGGTGCAGGGTAAATGATGCCACCCTTCTCCGGTGCAAGGTTAGTGATGCCACCCCCCTCCGGTGCAGGGTAAGTGATGCCTTTCCTCTCCGGTGCAGGGTAAGAGATTCCACCCTTTTCCGGAGTTGGGTAAGAGATGCCACCCCTCTCTGGTGCAGGGTAAGTGATGCCACCCTTCTCCAGAGCAGGGTAAGTGATGCCACCCTTCTCCAGTGTAGGGTAAGTGATGCCACCCCTCTCCGGTGCAGGGTAAGCGATGCCACCCCTCTCCGGTGCAGAGTGGTAACTGACGCAGAAAGAAGCAAACTCCACTATTTTCATTCCTTTCAGTGGAAGGAGGCGTCATCAAAGAGTTTTCTTTCTCTGTATTGCTGTACAGATCACTTTTCAGCAGCCTCCTCCTTATCATCACAGACAGAACGGGCAGTCTCAGCTTAGTTTCAGGCCTAGTGGCCAGAATGAAAACTGCAAGATTTTAGAATTATTGTATAATATAAATAGTAAAATGGAAAATTACAATAAAAAGCAAAAAATAAATCTATACAAGCTTGTGAGAGACATGGACATTGTGGTGGTATGTTGTGAGCGCGCTCATTGGGGCCTTGAAATCAGCGCGGCTACAGTGTATACTATTACGCAGTCACTATTGTTCACACTGGCGCTGTTCTTTTCCATTGAATTTTTTTCTCAGCTTTATAAAAAGACGAATGTGCCGGAATCGTCCTCCGTCCTTGTGTCTACTATTGTATAAAAGAAACAAGTTTTGTTCTGAATGGGAAAGAAAGACGAGTTCACAATATATAGACAATGTAACCAATGCTTCTAACTCCGTAACGTTATAGAGCTATGGCTATGGTGAAACCTGTGGATCTCCAGCTGTGAGCCCCAGCATGATGGGAGTTGTAGTTTTGCAACAGTTGGAGTAACACAGGTTGGGCAGCACTGCTTTAGGGTAACTTAAAGGGGAAACTCCGTCAACTGGTGTCAGAAAGTTATAGAGATGTGTAAATTACTTCTATCTAAAAATCTCTAGTCTTTCTGTGCTTATCAGCTGCTGTATGTCCTGCAGGAAGTGGTGTATTCTTTCCAATCTGACACAGTGCTCTCTGCTGCCACCTCTGTCCATGTCAGGACCTGTCCAGAGCAGGAGAGGTTTTCTATTGGGATTTGCTGCTGCTTTGGACAGTTCCTGCCATGGACAGAGTTGGAAGCAGAGAGCACTGTGTCAGACTTGAAAGAATACACCACTTCCTGCAGGACATACAGCAGCTGACACTGCACTGCACTGGCAGCCATAGGAGTTGTAGTCGTGTTCTGTTATCAAAGCCAGAATTTCAAAGTACTGAAATTCTGGCTATAACTGGTGTCAGTAAGTTATATACACTTGTAAATTACTTCTATTTGAAAATCTACAGTGCTTATCAGCTGCTGTATGTCCTGCAGGAGCTGTCCAGAGCAGTAGCAAATCCCCATAGAAAACCTCTTCTGCTCTGGACAGTTCCTGACATGGACAGAGGTGGCAGCAGAGAGCACTGTGTCAGACTGGAAAGAATACACCACTTCCTGCAGGACATACAGCAGCTAATAAGTACTGGAAGACTTGAGATTTTTAAATAGAATTAATTTACACATTTACATACCAGTTAATTTTTTTTTACCTTTGTTAAAAATTGCAAAAAAAATGTGTACAAATAGATTGGAAAAAAAGTAGCTAAAAATCTACTAATTTTTTTGTGTGTGTGTGAAAAACTGACTTTTTTGAATATATTGACCAATTTTCACTACACCAGTGGTAGAGCAGAGAGGTGTATGTTATTGCTTCTATTATTTGGTTTGTCTCGGTTTTCCGTGTATCACTTTGTTTCTCCTTCATCTCTTTCCTATTGATTTGTGGCGTTTTCTTGGCTCCGGCCAGTTCTCCGTCACCGGTAAATCCTATCTCATCTGTTCCCGCCTGAGGCGCTGGTGGAGTGGGCTGTAGCCATTGTTCAGGCGGAGGCCATGGATTTGGTCTCGTGAAGGCAGCGTGTTATTATGGCTGGCAGCCTATAGACAGGCCTATGTTTTAGAAGCCTCCATACTAATTTACAGCTTAACTCCTTGCGCCACCTCTTAACCCATCTGCTGCACAAAGAGATTAGAGATGTTGCGGCACCTGAGTCACGGCGCTCAGCTGAGTCCCCGCCATTGTTCTCCGGATAATAGGCTTCTTGGGTGCTGGGCTATTCATGGAGGCGGCAGAATGGAGACCCTCATTGTCTCATGTCCTGCCTGTGCCTTGGGTTATGAGCCCCCCGCTCCGGCGTCACACGCCCTTTGTCTCATTCACACTAGATTATTGCTGTTTATTTCCAATGAGCCAAAGTCAATGTCCGATTCCGCAGGCCAGATGGAGATCAAAGGGATCCGGGGGGAAGGGGTGGGGGTATGATCCCCATATGGGTGTATGTGCTCACGCATTTTGGGCTGTATTGGTTTTGGTTATATACTATGAGTTTAAGTTTGGGAGATGCGGCTGAGTTGAGTTTGATAGGTGTAGTAGAGCTGAGTAATCTAGAGCAGGGGTAGGGAATCATGGCTCTCCAGCTGGTGCAAACTACAACTCCCATCATGCCTGGACAGCCTTTGGCTGTCCAGGCATGATGGGAGTTGTAGTTTTGCAACAAGAAAGATGCAGTAGAGCTGAAATTGTCAGATGGCTCTATGTAACATCATCCCCTCCTCCATATACTGTATCGTCACTATGAAGTGTTTATTGTTGTTGTATAATAGCAAAATAGTGCTTCCCTATAGTAACCTAAGTAAAAATGCTATAAACCAATGTCACCACCATATGCTGCAAAAGAAGGATGCAGCTGAACTGAGTTTCTCAGATGGCTCTATGTCATATGATACCCCCATTTATATAGGGGGAGATTTATCAAACATGGTGTAAAGTGAACCTGGCTCAGTCGCCCCTAGCAACCAATCTGATTCCACTTTTCATTTTCCAAAGAGTCTGTGAGGAATGAAAGGTGGAATCTGATTGGTTGCCGGGGGCAACTGAGTTAGTTTCACTTTACATCATGTTTGATAAATCTCCCCCATAGTGTATAAATAACCATAAAGTCCCTTCTTATATGGTAACCAAATAATACTTCCATATAGTAACCTTAAAGGAAAAGTCCGGCAAAATTTTTTATTAAAGTATTGTATTGCCCCTTAAGAGTTATACAAATCACCAATATACACTTATTACAGGAAATGCTCATAAAGGGCTTTGTTCACTGCACTTACTACTGCATCAAGGCTTCACTTCCTGGATAACATGGTGATGTCACTTCCTGGATAACATGGTGATGTCACTTCCTTGATAACATGGGGATGTCACTTCCTGGATAACATGGTGATGTCACGACCCGACTCCCAGAGCTGTGCGGGCTGTGGCTGCTGGAGAGGATGATGGCAGGGGGACACTGAGGGACACAGGGCACTGGAGGGACACTGAGCATCCCTCTGCCATCATCCTCTCCAGCAGCCACAGCCCGCACAGCTCTGGGAGTCGGGTCGTGAAATCACCATTTTATCCAGGAAGTGACATCACCATGTTATCCAGAAAGTGACATCACCGTGTTATCCAGGAAGTGACATCACCATGTTATCCAGGAAGTGACATCACCATATTATCCAGGAAGTGACATCACCATGTTATCCAGGAAGTGAAGCCTTGGTGCAGTAGTAAGTGCAGGAAAAAAAGCACTTTATAAGCATTTTCCATAGTAAGTGTACTGAATATTGGTGATTTGTATAACTTTTGGGGGGCAATACAATACTTTAATAAAAATTTTCACCAGACTTCTCCTTTAATAAAAAACTACTATACTCTGTAAAAGACAGACGTAGCAGAGCTGAGATTGTCAGATGATGCTACGTTACTTGATATCCCTCTCCATATAGTGTATGGTCACTGTAATGATAAACCTCCTATATATGGATTCTATATAGTAACATAAAAATGCTATACACTGTAAAAGACAGGTGTAGCTGAGCTGAGTTTGTCAGATGGCTCTATGTTACATGATACCCCCTTTATATAGTGTATAAATAACCATAAAGGGGGAGATTTATCAAACATGGTGTAAAGTGAAACTGGCTCAATTTACCCCTAGCAACCAATCAGATTCCACCTTTCATTTTCCAAAGAGTCTGTGAGGAATGAAAGGTGGAATCTGATTGGTTGCTAGGGGCAACTGAGCCAGTTTCACTTTACATCATGTTTGATAAATCTCCCCCATAGTGTATGGTCACCATAATGATAAACCAAATAATGCTTCTATATAGCACCACCATTATACATAGCAAAAGAAAGATGCAGCAGAGCTGAGTTTGTTACATGATTACCTCTCTATATAGTTTATGGTCATCAATAAGTGCCTTGTCATGCAATAACCAAATAAGAATTCTATATAGAAAAACCTAAAAAACTAGAATGAAAATCCTAAACACTGGTGCCACCACCATGTAGCTGAGCTGAGTTTGTCAGATAACCACTCAGTGGTCTTTGGTATTCACTTCAGTTGAGCTGCAATACCTCACATAACCTGGAGACAAGAGTGGCGCTGTTTAGGTAGGGAAAACAGAAAAGCATGTATAACAGCTGACTGCTGTCAGGGTATGCTGGGAGTTGTAGTTTTGCACCAGCTGGAGAGTCACAGGCTGGGGATGGCTGTCATGTATCATGGCAATCCTCTGATTTATGACTCAGTGGCTTTGCTTGTAATCCTAGGTAATAGGCTGCGAAAGTGTGCCAACTGGCGAGTCAGCTCTGCTACGCGGCTGTGATAGAGCTCTTCAGTGGAGCATCTGTAAGCAGTGGCGGCAGGGCTTCCAGGGATCTGCATTAACTAGATGACAGCACATCTGCAGGAGATAATCTGCGGCACAATGAGAACATTTACACCATTGTGAGACGTCTAAAGATAGAAAGTCAGGAAGAAGCAATGTAATAATATTATTATCCTCCAGGATTATTTATAACGTGTGAGGCCCGGGGCGTATGGCGGGGCGAGAGACTGCGGGTGACGGGAAATAGCAGGATTCTTACTAATGGATGTGCAGAGTGAGGCCCCCTGGTGGCCAGACGAGAGAATGATGGCTGTCTATATATTATCTATCTATCTATCTATCTATCTATCTATCTATCTATCTATCTATCTATCTATCTATCACACGAAAATCCAAAGCACTCCAGCATAAGGTGAAAAAAGGTAGTGGTTTATTACAAAAATGTGCAAAAACACAAGATGCAACGTTTCAGTTCTCTCACAGAACCATTTTCAAGCATGCTTGAAAATGGTTCTGTGAGAGAACTGAAATGTTGCATCTTGTGTTTTTGCACATTTTGTAATAAACCACTACCTTTTTTCACCTTATGCTGGAGTGCTTTGGATTTTCGTGTGATACTTGGGGATCCCCCCAGCCAAGGGATTTACATCCTATTGCACCCGCTACACCTGTGAAGAAGTGCGGCTCCTTTCTCCTCTGTATCTATCTATCTATCTATCTATCTATCTATCTATCTATCTATCTATCTATCTATCATCTATCTATCTATCTATCTATCTATCTATCATCTATCTATCCATCTCCTATCTATCTATCTCCTATCTATTATCTATCTATCTATCTATCTATCTATCTATCTATCTATCCATCTCCTATCTATCTATCTATCTATCTATCTATCTATCTATCTATCTATCTATCTCCTATCTACTATCTATCTATCTATCTATCTATCTATCTATCTATCTATCTATCATCTATCTATCTATCTATCTATCTATCTATCCATCTCCTATCTATCTATCTCCTATCTATTATCTATCTATCTATCTATCTATCTATCTATCTATCTATCTATCTATCTATCTATCTATCTATTATCTATCTATCTATTATCTATCTATCTATCTATTATCTATCTCCTATCTATCTATCTATCTATCTATCTATCTATCTATCTATCTATTATCTATCTCCTATCTATCTATCTATCTATCTATTTATCTATCTATCTATCTATCTATCTATCTATCTTTCATACTACCCTTATGTATCTGTTTAAAGGGGTTATCTAGCGCTACAAAAACATAGCCACTTTTGCCCCACTCTGCCAAAGATTTGAAGCAAAAGCCAAAAACAGACTATAAACAGATCAGGTCATAAATGAAAGACTGAGATTTCTCCTCTTTTCAAATCCATTCCTGGCTTTGGCTTCAAATCTTTGGCAGATAATCTGCAGATAATCTTTTTTTGTAAATGGACCCTAGTCAGTTCCATTGAAGTAAATGGAGCTTAATTGCAAACCACACCTGAACTGGAGACAAGAGCGGGGCAAAAGTGGCCATGTTGTTGTTGATAACCCCTTTAAATCCTGACTGCCTGCATCTGCCATAGGGGGAGCTCCCTCTACATATGTCTACACAGCCACCCAGCTCATTCAGTGCAGTGAGCTCCCTCTAGCGGTGGCTTTAGGTAGGAATAATTCTATAATAAAGTGACAATGTGATAAGAATCCTCATCCCCCCATGGCACCCCTCTGGTATGTATGCCGCTGTTCACACAATGCTGTATTTGCCCCTCTCATCTCCTCCTGCCCCCCATAACCACATGTCCCCTTTTCCCTGACCATCAGTTCTTTATTCAGCTGACAGGCAGGAGTTCCATTCCCCATAAGCAGCAACGTGCGGCCGTGTGCAGGATGATACATCCGCCATTCACATCCAGCCCATGTATAATGCTCAGTGTCATCCGGTTTGTTCCCTGGTGAATTTAATAAAACACATTACGCCGAGAAAATGAAAGAAAATCATCACCCGGTATGATGGCCGCACAATGCTCCGCGCTAATGAAAATCCTTTTTACTAAATCCAAAAAAAAATGAATTTGCATTTCATCCCTGTCTGATTTCTAAGCAGTAAACAATTAGATCACGTTTAATAGGATTACTTTGCCTAATGCCGCCGGATTGTTTTTTTCACTTTTTTTTTCTGTGCCTATTGCTAGAAATTTGTGATGTAGGTCAGTGATCTGCAACCTGCAGCCCTTCAGCTGTTACAAGACTACAACTCCCAGCATGCACTGGCGGCCATAGGAGTTGTAGTCGTGCCCTGTTTTCCTGTTTGCAAAGCCAGAATTGGAAAGTACTCAGAATTGGAAAGGGCTCATAGAGTTAAATAATAGAAATTTATTTCCCTGCAGCCACTAGTAGGAGAACGCAATATACTGTATATATACTGTATATATATATATAGTGGTCCAAAAGTAGGTGGATGTGTAAAACTGGCTCAGTTGCCCCTAGCAACCAATCAGATTCCACCTTTCATTTTCCAAAGAGTCTGTGAGGAATGAAAGGTGGAATCTGATTGGTTGCTAGGGGCAACTGAGCCAGTTTCACTTTACACCATGTTTGAGAAATCTCCCTCTTCATAACCCGATTACACATACTGTGCACTTAATTTTGGACCACCCTGTATGTGTATATATATATATATATATATATATATATAT
The DNA here is from genome assembly GCF_027789765.1 of Dendropsophus ebraccatus. Taxonomy (NCBI): domain Eukaryota; kingdom Metazoa; phylum Chordata; class Amphibia; order Anura; family Hylidae; genus Dendropsophus; species Dendropsophus ebraccatus. Next base: position 172,731,358 of record NC_091456.1, read on the forward strand.
ATATATATATATATACTGTAATATATATATATAGTTTGTAGGGCATGCTGGGAGTTTTAGCTTTGGAAACTACAGATACAGGTTTGGTTTATAGGGAAACTTTGGCTAAAACTGGTGCTAGAAAGTTATAAAGACTCGTGAATTACTTCTGTTTAAAAATCTCCAGTACTTATCAGCTGCTGTATGTCATGCAGAAAGTGGTATATTCTTTCCAGTCTGACACACTGCTCTCTGCCGCCACCTCTGTCCATGTCAGGAACTGTCCAGAGCAGGAGAGGTTTTCTGTGGAGATTTGCTGCTGCTCTGGACAGTTCCTGACATGGAGAAGGTGGCAGTAGAGAGCACTGTGTCAGACTGGAAAGAATACAACACTTCCTGCAGGACATGCAGCAGCTGATAAGTACTGAAAGACTGGAGTTTTTGTTTCATGTTTTAGGGAATGCTGGAAATTGTAGTTTTCCCCTTATATCACTGATGTAATTTAACCCATATACAGATAGAGATGAATTATAGAATTCTGTGAGCCTGCAACTACTGTAAGGGGGAACTCGTTGAATGCAATGAGATCCCCCTAGTGGTGGCTGCAGGTAATGATTGAACTGATCAGAAAGCATGGCTGCTTTCATTCCACATCTGTAGAATGCCTCTGTTATTTATTGAAGTGAATATAGAGCTGGGCTGCAATACCACACATAACCTGAAGGCAGGTGTGGTGCTGTTTTTCAAAGAAAGCTGATTTTTTATTTTTCCATTCTTGCCTAACCCCTTTATTAGTGATAGAATGTTGCAACAATAGTTTAGCACCGTATCCTGCAATAGCGGAGCTGTAGATATTCCTTGCTCTACCATCACTATCTGTTCCTGCATAGAGGCTCATGCAGATACAATAGAAGTCTATGGACTGTATGATCCATACTAAGAGACTATAATCTCCATATCTTTCTATCAGCCTCTCATTGTTCTCCTCGGCCTCTTACATCTTAAATGTCAGCTCCCCGTATCTAATGAATAGATCACAATAAATTGCGCGTTGTTCACCGGAGACGTAATTGAAGACTCGTCGGGCGGGAATATTAGATATGTAAAGCAGCTCCCTGGATATTACCATTATATTGTATGATTAATGGATGGAAATGATGATTTCACTGTTTAGCACAATAATTTCTGTTTGTGGCGGCGACTGATTACACGCTTTTATGCTTAATGGCGCTTAGGATAATTTTTTTTTTTCTGGAAAATTAGGTCTTTAAGTCGGTGTGTCCCAACCTGTGGATCTCCAGTGGTTTGTGTTTCGCCAAGCTGCCACACATTGTATAGAGATGTGTTCCACAAGTACTCATTGCTCCCTGCTCCTGCCTGTGGCCAGACCCAGACCAGTATGGTACATCCAGTACCAGTAGCTTCCAGTGACCATTGAGGGAGCTGTATAGTCAATAGAGGCGAAAGAGGAAATTACCAATCCTGCCCTGGTTACAGACAGTAGCGGGGAGCAGTGAGTATTCTTTACATCTTCTCTGCAGTAAGCAGCAATGAACAATACATTGCTGCTTACTGTTCTTACAGGGAGATAACTGGTTATGATATGTATCAGCTCTTAACATGTTGCACTTAGCAGGAGGAATACAGCCTATGCCTACTGCTCAGTACCTAACAAAGGGCACCATAGAAATTATATAGAGAGCAGGGACGCCTGTCATTTTAACAATAGTCCCTGCTTGCTTACAGGAAACAGTGATGCTCTATCACCCATAAAGCTAAACTTTGCAATGTGACCCCTTACACTTTGTGTGGGCACTCTGCTCCTAGCTCAGAGAATGTAGAACCAAATCCAAATTGGCCTCAAATCTAAAAACAAATTTGCCGGTCCAATTCCAAATTACTTACAGTTTTGGCTGCTTTAATGATCAATGTGAGCTCCAAAATAAGAACCGCATGATTTGATAGGTGGATCTGTAGATCTACTTGTGTAAAAACAAAAGTTAGCACATCTCTAGGGAAATCTGTCAGTAAGTGTTCAATTTCTCTTCAGCGCCATCACTGGGGAAAATAAGTATTGCAAAGTGTACATTGAAATGTATTGTCTATGTTATCAAGGACAGGACAGGTCGTCCTGTTACATCGGTGCCCGTTTGGGCTTCAGTACCATCCGCTTTCTGTAAAGTACGGCAGAGGATGCGCTGTTGACCAAGATTTTGCACATCTAGTTTGATTACCACTCATATCCCTTCCTATGTGGTCTGGATGTCGGAGGACAGGTCCAATCACACCCTGGACCAGGGCTCTAGCTCTCTGCTCAGTTCTTGCTATAAGTCTAATTTAAATGTGTCTGGCATTTACCTGTATTGCTATTTTGGATCCTCTGACCTCTGGCTTACCCTTCTCTGACCTCCCGTTTTCCTGACTCATTTCTGTACATCCATTCTTCATTGTATGTTTGTTGTGTCTCGTCTCAGTGCGCACTTTGGTGTAGGAAGGGAATGTCAACCAGTTGTCACCGACCACCTAGGGTCAGGCCGGCAAGTAGGTAGGGACAGTTGGGGAGCCTAGCGCTAGGGCTCACTGCTGTGTCTTCCCTACCTATCCTCCCTGGTTGTACATTCCTAACACCTGCAGAACGAGATAAGCTCTTTGTAACCATTCTGGCCTACGGGAGAGGGTACACGAGACCCCCTGTAATCATTTACTCAATCATTTACTTATAGTAATATATGAAAAATCGTCCGTGTAAGCTGAAAATCCAGTTTAACCCATCAGCCATCACCGCAGAGAACAGAACAAGCTGTGCTCCGGTAATGGTGGTCATACAGGGCATTCAGTGCAATCAGTAGCCTCTGTCTATCTTCTACTAAGCCATATAATAAGGAGTAGTGGGCAGCACACATCCTATTGGCCGCAGTGGCATTGAGTAGTTGGTAATTGCAGTAAATAAGAGTAATTTTTCTTCGAATCCATCCACCGTATACTTCAGCCTTGTAACATTTTTATCATTAATTTGTATGGAGGTAATTGTACAATTATGGGTAGTCTGGGGCGGGATCCTTTGTGATTGCACTCGGTGACTTCGGAACCAGTTCCTGTTGTTTTAAAGGGGTTATTCAGCAATTTTTTCAAATCAAGTGGTAATTTGTAATTTACTTCTATTTAAAAATCTCGATTTTTTTTTTTTCCCATGCTTAACAGCTGCTGTATGTCCTGCAGGAAATGTTTTTTTTCTTTCATTCTCTCTGCTGTCCGAGAAAGGAACTGTCCAGAGAAGCAGCGAATCCCCGTAGAAAACCTCTCCTGCTCTGGACAGGTCCTGATATGGACAGAGGTGGCAGCAGAGAGCACTGTGTCAGACTGGAAAGAATACACCACTTTCTGCAGGACATACAGCAGCTAATAAGTACTGGAGATTTTTAAATAGACTTAAATTACAAATCTATATAACTTTCTGACACCAGTTGATTTAAAAGGAAAAAAATTGCCGGAGTACCCCTTTAAGGAACAATAAATGAGAAGCACTAGGTGTCACACCATCAATCTGCACTGTCATAATATTTAGTAAGCTCCGGCGTCTGGATGAGAGTCACAGACATCACATCGGATTATTGATGTGCTCTCGTTCTGTGGTTTCTATTTTTAAGGTTTGTCTGTGTCCCATATAAATAACATTGAGTCATCATCAGACGCTAGAATTTGCCTCAATAGTCAGATGCGGGATTATATATTGTCTGAAATAGGACAGTGTACTTAAAGGGGAGCGCCAACTTTAATTATTACTAGTAATCATCACATTTAACATCTGATATTCTCTCAGTTTTATCTATTCCATTTGTTTAAACTACGTGATATGAACACAGACATCTCCCGGTTCTAGTTGGAAACCGTCAACAAGTAGGCAGGCTGCTGTCGATAGATCTTTAATTTGTCTCAGAGCTGTAACTTAGGGTCCTATTCCACGGGCCGATGGGTGCCCGATCAATAATGTAAACGAGCGCCGATCTGCTAGATTGGCGCTCGTTTACTGGCTAGGCGCTCGTTTACTGGCTAGGACTGCAGGGACATCGTTACCGATGTCCTTGCAGCCCTTGTTTTAAACACCATACATTACCTACACATGTTGCAGGGCTTCTCCTGCGCTCCTTCTTCCTCCCGGTCCCACATGCAGCAGCAGCTTCGGTGCGGCCTGAGTTGAAAGACCGCTCAGCCAATCACTGGCCACGGCGGCCAGTGATTGGCTGAGCTGTCTGTCAGCTAAGACAGGCCGCACAGAAGCTGCTGCTGCATGTGGGATCGGGAGGAAGAAGGAGCGCAGGAGAAGCCCTGCAACATGTGTAGGTAATGTATGGTGCTCGTGAGATCGTCTGTCGCCCACCGCGCATCACTATTCCACGCAGCGATGATCGGTCGGTGCCCGATGATTTTAGGTTTGCACCTAAATAAACGATCAGACAAAAACACGATCATCGGCTGATTGTTGTCTCTATTCCACGGAGCGATAATTGTCTGAATCGGGCCGATTCTGCCGATTATCACTCCATGGAATAGGCCCCTAAGACGGGGTCCACACTACGTTTTTGAAGTCCATTTTTTGCCATAAAACGGATAAAAAGCAGATGTGTTTGTGCGCACCTGTTTAGATCTGTTTTTCCATTGACTTCCATTATAAAAAAAATAAAAAAATGGATCAAAACGCATCTTTTTTTTAAGCCACATCTTTTTTTGACCACGTTCTTGTGTACTATATAAAAAAAATGGATGCGTTTTGATCCGTTTTTTGTTTCATTTTTTAATACTGGAAGTCAGTGGAAAAACTGGTAAAAAGGAATGCACACAGATACGTCCATTTTTAGTCCATTTTATGCAAAGAAAACCAAAACAGCGCACTGTGAACCCAGCCTAAACTTTGCGTCATCCAACGTAATAGTTCAGTTTGCTAGTCCTATAGCTAAATACCCTGGCCAAGGCAAAGTGTCAACCACAGCCATCCAGCACCCAGAGCATATACCCTGGTAGCCCACCCAACTATCCCACCTGTTTATTCTACTCTCATCTAAGGGATAAACTGACTTTACCCATGATCAATGATCATGACCCATGATCAAAGGCCGATTGTGGTCTGTGGTTGAAAGATCATGACGTGTGCCATGACTGTCCGTTGTGTGACGCCTTTCATAAGAGGAGCAGCAGACCACCACTGACTTCAATGGGCCTATTCCACGGGCCGAGCAGGGCCTGATCAACGATTTAAATGAGCGCTGATCGGCTAGATCGGCGCTCTTTTACTGGGCCTATTCCACGGCCCAGATGATCGTTAAGCGAGCGCTGCAGGGACAGCGTTACCAATGTCCTTGCAGCCCTTGTTTCATACATTACCTGTCCAGGCTGCAGGTGTTCTCCTTCTTCCTCCCGGTCCCGCGCCTCAGCAACTTCGGAGTGGGGCTGTCTGGCGGTTCCGGCCAGTGATTGGCTAAACGGTCTGTCAGTTCAGACAGCCCCGCTCTGAAGCTGCTGCGGTGCGGGACCACGAGAAGGAGAAGACCTGCAGCCCGGACAGGTAATGTATGATGCTGCTGAAATCGTCGGTCGCCGCAGTGCCGCTATTCCACCGTAGCGATGCGCTGGTGGCGAACGATGATTTTAGGTCTGAACCTAAATGATCGGCTGATCGTTCTCTCTATTCCACGGAGCGATAATCGGCCGAATTGGCCCAATTCGGCCGGTTATTGCTCTGATTCGGCCGATTCGCTCCGTGGAATAGGCCCCTAAGGATTGAAATATAGAAGACAGCATCAATACGTGACACTCTACAGTACAATAAATGGTATTGACCGACCACCACTACTAACGTTATACATTGTTCCTGCTGCTAGGAAACTGTCCAAAAATTCTTCCACTGTTCCCTAGCAGGTACAAAGAGTGTACGAGTCATTACAATAGGAAGCTGTTTTTACTAGAGCTCCCCTTTAACTATATGCCCCTCAGTGTCGGAGATGCAGTCTGTTGAAGGTGAATTAGCTTAAAAAAAAGGAAAACAATGTTGCTATTTTTCAGCTGGTAAATAATTAGAATTTTTAAAATGCTTCCGTAGTATCTGGCGCACAAGTTTTTATTGTCAAGTCCTCGGCAGAAAGAATAAGAGAGCTCTAGAGAAGTCCTTGAATCTATTGTAAAAGTTAGCTGCCTGGCCTAAGCTATGCAATAGAAATTACAAAGGAACAACCATAGATACACTGCAGCACGAATATTTGTCCTTATTGTAGAACACCTACGCCGTGTTAGAAACAGGGTCTGTGGTGTTCATGAAAAATGAGAAAAGTGGTTTTTATTATCCTATTTCTATGATGAGATTTGAGCGTTTGAAGTTAAAAGCCTAAAGCCTGAGGCTGCACTACTGAGAGATTCTGATGGACACGCCCTCTTTGGGCAGAATGGTCCTCTGCCCCCCTTATTCTACTGATCGACCAGGGTCTGAACCTAGACCGACTAAAAATTTTTGACATGTCTCTCTGACAAGTCAAACATTTTTGGGAAAGGTACACTTTAAGGCTGGGTTCACACTATGTATATTTGAGGCTGTATTTGGTCCTCATGTCAGGTCCTCATAGCAACCAAAACCAGGAGTGGATTGAAAACACAGAAAGGATCTGTTCACACAATGTTGAAATTGAGTGGATGGCCGTCATATAACAGTAAATAACGGCCATTATTTCAATACCACAGCCGTTGTTTTAAAATAACAGCAAATATTTGCCATTAAATGATGGCCATCCACTCAATTACAACATTATGTGAACAGAGCCTTTCTGTGTTTTCAATCCACTCCTGGTTTTGGTTGCTATACAGCCTCACAAATACAGCCTCAAATATACATAGTGTGAACCCAGCAACTTTGTTCATGGTCCCTATGACACAAAGTCAGATCCGTATCTCAGTAGTACAGCCTTAGGATTTATACCTGTGTCCTTAAACGATAATATCTCAGCTAGTATTTAAAGATAGTCTTCGTTACAAATTTTCTACCATTTAGCTGCTACCCAGAGAAGTTCATCTCAGTGTTAGAGATAGGAATAAAGAAGGGGAGGAGGTTACTCACCAAAGCAATTTGTGGGAGTTGGGAGAGCATACGTGGAGGGCAGCTCACATCAGATGTAGATAGAGAGGAGAGCATAGATACATCAATTTGCAGAAGAGAATCATATTGGCTGTGTTTACATATAGAGAGAAAATAGAGTTAGTACAACGAGTTATAAAGGTTGTAGAAGAGAAAGGAAAGAAAATTTTTGATAAGACCTAATAATTTTCTTTTTTACTATAATAAATACAAAGGAAGAATTGCTGTTTTTTTATTGTGATTTTTTTTTTTTTTACGTTTTTATCTAATAATGTTGAGCTCCTTGACCTCATCCCGATGGCCCTTAGAAATGAGAGCACAGAAATGTCATTTCATCAACAATCAAGGTAAATTTTCTAGATGAGGTTTCCTGCTGAGATCGAATCATATAGAGCACCATGGAAGTGAAGCCATTAATTGACTGTCAGTAAATGCTCTTCTGTCTAATTGGCTTTCAATTTACTCCCTGTTTTATGCATCTGAAAACTGAGGGTGCTTCTAACTACCTTTTTTTCTAATTAAGTCTCATTATTGGAAGAAATAGGCCATTTGGGAGCTAATGTTTCTTTAATGGTTAACGGTGAAATGACTAACTGGTTCGTAGTCGATGAAAGGCAGAAAATTCTACAAAATATTTACAAATTTTTTTTTAAAAAAAACTCTAGGTATAGTCCATAAATTTTACCTTTTTGCCACTTTTTGTTAATCAGAATTCATTAGCACGCCAATTTGTTCTGCTCAGGAAAAGATGTGAACCATTGGGGGAAAGGATATGAGGAAGAGCTTAAGGTGGTATTAGTTCCCCATAGTAATAATTCAGTCTTTACATTAAATTTTTAAGAATCAGATCTATTGTTCTGAAGACTACTACTTAATTGAAACAAACAGTTCGACATTCAGCCTGAGGGGGGATTTAGATATAGGAGATTGCATTGAAATCATTGTTCATGGATATTTGTAAAATTTATATAGTGATATACGATGTGCATAAGATCAGTCTGCATGGAGAATCACCTTGTAGATTACATACTGTGACCGGTGCTACATAGTAACTTCTCAATGAATCTCATGTTGGCAATAGACATTGTTGTGGGAGCTCACCTAAGCTCCCTAAGTGCTCAGTGGTGGTGGGGCATGGGATGCCATTGACAATTACAAATAATAAGGATGCATACCCTTTGGGCAGGTAAAAGAGAACAGGTCCACCACTAGGGGCAGCAGAGCAACAATTTGGCTGCCAGACTACAAATCCACATATGAGGTTTTGTGCCTCACACCCTCCACCATTTTTGTAGCTCTTCTTTGGACCCATTCTTTTCTTTTATCAATGTGTTTTTGTAGATGAGGTCTCCAGAACTGGACACAGTATTCCGGATGTGATGTCACTAGAGCTCTATACAGCGGGATCACAACATGCCTCTTCCTATTGGTTATACCTCTAGCTATACAGCCCAGCATACCATTATATTTACAGCCCGGAATACCATTATAAATATATATATATATATATATATATATATATATATATATATATATACAGCCCAGCATATCATTATATATATACAGCCCAGCATACCATTATATATATTTATATATATATATATATATATATATATATATATATATATATACAGCCCAGCATACCATTATATATATAAAGCCCAGTATATCATTATATATACAGCCCAGCATACCATTATATATATACAGCCCAGCATACCATTATATATACAGCCCAGCATACCATTATATATATATATATATATATATATATATATATATATACAGACCAGCACACCATTATATATACAGCCCATTATATGATTAGCTTTCCCTACTGCCTGGTTACACTGGTGACTCATCACTACCCCTAAATCCTTCTCTTCTGAAGTCTTTGCCAACACAGAACTGCCAATATGATACTTGCTTAGAGGATTCTTCCTCCCCAAGTGCATAATTTAGTTATGGGGGAAAGAAACTGTAACATATTGGTTAAAATCTGGGTTTAGTAGTCTAATGAAACTGGACTCCTGGGCCCAGAATGAGCAGCAATTTTAATCAATAAATTACTACTTTTACAGATTTTTTTCTACACATCTATATATCAATCTGCCCATCTCTTCCTGCTGTATAATGTGATGCCTGCAGATTGAATAACATTTTTATAGTTACAGATTCCCTTTAATCTCTCTTTTTTTTTTCCTTTTACCTTCCACCGAGTAACAATATGAAGCGGTATTTTAGGCAATCATTGCAGACATATTATCACCCCCGACTCATCTCATTGACCCCCGACGCATCCATCAATAAATCAAGAAAATTTGCCACTTTGTTTCCGTGACATATTTAAGCTCTGACACATAATGATACTTTGTCCTCGGAGACGTTAATGTGACACATGATACCAATCCATATATAACTCAGCGCTTTCATCTATCTTACGTTGACCCAAGTCATTAAGAGCTGCCATTATTAATCTTAAATGTATCCAAGATTTTTTTATATTTACAATATTTTATGTAAAAAATAAATAAATAAATAAATAAATAAATCAGCCAGACCCACCATTAGCATTCTATCATGTATTTCGGTAGACAGGTTAGGTAAGGCACGGTATATTTATTATACTATGTTGTTCTTTACTACAGCGTGAAGCTGAATTTGATGCATGGTTGTATTTGTTGTTGTTTTTTTGTGTGTGTGTACAGGCTTATGTATCACATTTATCTGTTGTTTCTGTACCGCCGAGTTGCTAAACATGTTTTATTGAAGCGTTCTCCAAATCTCAGCCTTAAAATACGATTTATTTGATATATTTTTGTATCAATATTATTTTTTTTATTGTTGAAGTAGTGTAATTGGACTTAAAGGGGTTTTGTCTGTGAAAACAGCTGCCTTGGTGATCAATTGATTGCATCAGGTCAGACTGGTGGAGTCCCCAAGGATCGGCAGTTATCACCATGAGAGCTTTATGCACCTGCTGCAGGGGAAATGAACCTGATGGGCCCGCCATAATTGGGAGCTGTTCTCGCTAAGTTTCTTTCCGCTTTGACGCATTGAGGTTCATGTGATGCTCATAAGCAATCAAGTCGGGCCCCAGGCAAATGTAGGATTTTGTTATTTTTATTTTTTTTACTTTTTTTATTCCAGCTAGGTGCTTTCTCTGTAGCCACTACAGGTGAAATTAGGTATTGCAGGGTGGCTATTCAGATGAATGGTCATCCATATAATATACTGTAAAGATGGCTTAAAGGGAATGCATCACCTACATTTATTTTCACAAATTAGAGCCAAATACTGAAACACGTTCTTTTTTTTCTAATGTTTCAATTTTCTGAATATATATATATATATATATATATATATATATATATATATATTACACTATTATATGGGCTGCCATCTTGTCTGAGCTTTTTGAACACCACTTAGTGCCATGCTTTACGCATTTTAAAGCTTATCCAATGATCACTCCATAGGGTGGGGGAGCTCTGAGCTTAACCTATTGCTATCTCTACCTACTGGTGTCACCAATCACTGTGCCATAACCTTAGAGAGTGAAAATTATACATCTACTCCTCTCGCAGTGAGGCCACACACGTCCAGGGCTTGGATTGTTCCTGGAGACATGTGTTACTGGGAGACACAGCAAAGAAAGATTCAGCTGATTCAGCTCAGCATCACTGTGGCAATGCCCCCCCTGCCCCCCCCCCCCCATCCTACTCCAGACCAGGAAGTGAGCAAGGATGGAGCAGTGCAGATCTGAAATATCAGCAGATCGGGCAACCCCTTTAAGTGAACCAATTCTATATAGATTGACATCACATCACTTCCATATAAGAAAAAACTGTTTAAGGAGATTTTTTTTTTAAATCTTTCCACATTCCACTTATTTTATTTCTAAGTAGGGATGGTCCGAACCGAGCGAACCCAAACCCTCGGTAATGATTCCCGCTGTCTTCTCGCTGCGTGGAGAGGGCGGATACAGCAGGAGGACCGCCTGGAAAACTGGGATACAGCCATAGCCATAGGCTGTATCCCAGTTTTCCAGGCGGTCCTCCCGCTGTATCCACCCGCTCCACGGAGCGGGCAGACAGCGAGAATCTGATGCCGAGCGTTCGGGTTCATACGAACCCGAACCTCGGCAGGTTCGGACCATCCCTACTTTTTAGTTATAGTTTTACAAGAGCTACTCTTTTTTGAATTTCATACGTACATTTATTTTCAACAGGGACTAATAATGTCAATTCTTTTGTTGTTTTTCTAAAGATATGTTGCAATCTGAACTGCAGGGGCGGGGCCTAGCGATAACTGTCCCTCCCATGAGCAGCCTCTCTAAGGCCTCTTTCCTGCATTGAAAGAAATTAGTGTTAATGTTAACTAATATGTGAGGGCCCTGTTTTGGATCTTCTTTTTTGGGCTCAGTATAGTTTAGTTAGGCTTGTAACTCCAGGTTACTTGTCTTTGAGCAGGAGAGCTGGCGTCATCCTGCCACTTTGTTACCTTCTTTTCTCCTCTACTTTGTTAAATTTGTGGATTTTTAAACTCTCATTTTGCTTCTGGTAAATTTACACAGTCACTAATGACTTAAGGGATTTTCGTCATTCTTTTCGGCAAGCTTCTTGTTCGGGGGGAAATTTACAGTTTCTATACACATAAATAAAATGTTAATAAGGCGCAGATCTACAGTAGTAAGCGGCTGCTAATCTTTCCTCTTTGTTATGCCTCGAAGGACATATTTAACAGCTCCAGCCGGCTGCCTACAACAAGTCTTTTCCTCTACCATAGTGCAGAGATATATTATTCAGACAGCTCTGACCATTACATCGCCTGCAGAAATGATGGTGGAGCCTGAAACCGACCACATATTAAAATACTCTGAGCCCAGCATTTTTATTTCTTTTTTTTTTATATGACGCATGGCTTATTAAATCAGATACAAGTTCGTTACTTGTTATTTTCCAGCATTTAAATTTATGGACAAGTTGTGATTCAGTTTTATGTTCGGTTTTCAATAAATGATTGCAAGCTGGGGAGCGGCGCGCTTAAATACTGCATGATGCATAGCTGGGGGAAAGTCGCTGCCGCTAATATATTTGCCATCGCTCGTTTATCTGGTTTGTAATTTTTATTTTTTTTTATTCGTGGGAAGAGTAACGGTTCAGATCCTGTTGGGGAGGGATTTAGTAGGTGGGATATTGATTAATATGAAGTAGTACAATGCATCAGAACGCAAGAGGTTGCGTCTTGAATGCGGATCCATCCAGAAGGTGGACAATTGCCAAAGGGATGTAGGTCTGAGCCAGGGGTGGGGAACCTTTGGCCCTCATTCTGTTGGAAAACTACAATTCTCATCATGCCTGGACAGCCAATGGCTGTCCAGGCATGATGGGAATTGTAGTTTTGCAACAGCTGGAGGGCTGAAGGTTCCCCACCACTCGTGTAAGCATTGTAGGAATACATGTACCACTGTTTTTCGAGGTCATCACAAATCATTGCCTTTAAAGGGGAACTCTCCCCTTCTTTCAGATCAACTGATGTCAGAAAGTTATATAGATTTGTAATTTCCTTAAAAATCTCCAGTCTTCCAGTACTTATCAGCTGCTGAATGTCCAGAAGGAAGTGGTATATTCTTTCTAGTCTGACACAGTGCTCTCTGCTGCCACCTCTGTCCATGTCCAGAATTGTCCAGAGCAGGAGAGGTTTTCTATGGGGATTCGCTATTGCTCTGCACAGTTCCTGACATGGACAGAGGCGGCAGCAGAGAGCACTGTGTCAGACTGGAAAGAATACACCACTTCCTGCAGGACATACATCAGCTGATAAGTACTGGAAGACTTGAGATTTTTAAATAGAAGTAAATTACAAAATTATATAACTTTATGAAACAAAAAAAAAAAAAAAAAAATTGCCCTGGAGTACCCCTTTAAAGCTCTACTGTGAAAAGTTTTTATCAGTCCATGTGACATGTCTTTAGGAGGTGGGGACCAACATAGAGATAACAGATGCAGTGGGAGAAGAACTGGGATATGTATAGGTTTTGTTCTACTTATAGGGGAGATTTATCAAACATGGTGTAAAGTGAAACTGGCTCAGTTGCCCCTAGCAACCAATCAGATTCCACCTTTCATTCCTCACAGACTCTTTGGAAAATGAGAGGTGGAATCTGATTGGTTGCTAGGGGCAACTGAGCCAGTTTCACTTTACACCACGTGTGATAAATCTCCCCCAGTATGTTCTGAATGCTCCTATTGATATCTATCCAGCGGTGCCGCCAGCTTGGTAGGCGGTTAAAGGATGACAGATTCACTCTCACTGCTTTAAAAAGGAAAAAAAAATTAAAGGAAGGCCACTTTAAGTATGGCCCGCCTTGTTTTTGCAGCTCTTGAACACGTCTTGTTGATATATGTCTTTGTGTACTCACATAACCACAGACATGATGCTCAAACACCACAAACATCTGGTGACTGGCAGGCAGCCGCATTATCGCCATATGCCAATTAATGAGATAATGATAGCCGTTTTAATTAACCTTGCCTTTGTTGTGTACAGTAAATTAACATCTTCATAACCAGCATTGCTTAACCCATCATTGTCAGGAAGAAGGAAGAGAAGAGCTTACTCCATAGTCACACAATCGCAAGGCCACAACCTTGGTAGAAATTTGATGAAATCCCAATGTACCAGGCCTACCTGATTTTGTTATGGATCCTCTGGACTCTGCAGCTGTGTAGTGTGGGTCCACGCCAAGAAATTCTTGGATCTTCCCACTTATCTGCCCCAATGGGGCACAGACTTCTTCCGGGTCACCACTGACAGCTGCTTTTGTAGATATAACGTAGAGAAGGATAAGGTAGACGTGTATGTGTACGGCCGTAGGTCAAAATCAGGAAACAAGCACAGGTCAGGGCCGGCAGAAGAAAGAAAAGTGGTCATATAACAAGCCAGGGAATCGGAGACTGTGAAATTTACATGTAACTAATTCAAATAAATGGCTGTCCATGGTACACACAAATGTACTAAGTGAGTCAGATTGACAGCAACCTTTTAAAGAGTGGAGCCCCCTGTTTCATATAGGGGTAGGTCCAAAGAGTGAAATCCTATCTATGTGGGCCATACGTTCTGAATGTTCTTAGGACAGAAGTTGTCCTGCTGGGACTCCTAACCATTGTTGGTTATTGGTGAGAGGCCTGGCAGTGGCCATGTACATTTTTTTTAGTGCCCCTATTGGTGAAATAAAGTATTACACAGTTGTCATTGAAATAATTGGGCCCGAAATGTAATGTACACACACATCTAATATGTGGAAAAGAGAAGAACTGCATCCGGCTCCACAGGAATGGAAATTCATACCATGAATACCACAGGAATGGAAGTTCATACCATGTACCTAGTAGCAAGTCATACATTTATATGTATACTTTATGCTATTTCTCTATGGTATTTTAGTATTTCTGGTCATTTTTTGGGAAAATTGGGCCATGTTTGCATGCACACAGTGCGTTTAGTTCTTATTTGTCTGTTATGCATGGTCTTTGTTTGCAACTATCCTATGTATTTACTGGTGATACTATTGATTCTATTCAGCTGGGCATAGTCTGACCACGCTCATTTCCTGTTTCCCCTCCCTCCCTGAAGTATGTGTATAAATGGAGGTATATCTCAAAGGCACAACATGCCATGATTAAGGAAAGTGTATTTTTCCGAAACGCGTTGGCATCTAGGATGTGTGTGTACTCATTTTAAATGATCCAATAAAGAAACAGTTTTTACTTCCATTCCTGTGGAGCCGGATGCAGTTCTTCTCTTTTCCACGTATACATCGGGAGTCGGCCCGACTTGATCCTCCGTACTTCACGCCCACTGGTGCCTGCTGACTATACATACGGGGTGAGCTGATTTCCTCTGTTTGCTGTGTATACTCACACATCTAATATGCACTCTCTAAGGGAGGGATGAGGAACCTTCGGCCCTCCAGCTGTTGCAAAACTACATTTCCCATCATGCCTGGACAGCCAAAGCTTTAGCATTAGCTTTGGCTGTCCAGGCATGAGCGGAAATGAACTTTTGCAACAGCTGAAAGGTCGAAGGTTCCCAATCCCTACTCTAAGGCATGATGTTGCAGAATAGGGGATATACTGTAGTAATATTTATGCAATTATTGCTTGAAGGAGCTCAAAAGTTTTCTCAATAAAGTCTATGCATTAATTGTTAGCTCCACCTAGTGGCAGCTGCAGGCAGAGAGAATTAAAAAATTGATACAGATATTAAGCCAGAACTCAAGTCCAGGGGCAGACAGTAAAGTGGATGGAGTATGGAGTCTCCTTATTTTGTGTGACGTCACTAGACTTTCGGGGGCGGACGTTTTTTCAGGTGCACGCTGCAGGCCGGAGCAAGCCCATACTCCATCCACTTGACCGCCTGCCCCTGGACTTGAGTTCTGGTTGAATATCCGTATCAATGACTGCACCCAGCACTCAGTGCTGCATACAAGGACTTTGAGAATTTATCCTTTGCCTCCTCTAGCTGCGGAACGTCTCTGTTGGACCCACTTTCCCAGTGTGTTGCTCCAATAACCCAGGTATGATCCTCAAGGTGTATCTCTATGCTGGAGAGGGCAAGATGTGATATATGGTGCCACTGTTCGAAGGATTAGTGAGAGTGCAGCTCTGGTTTTGGCTGGTTTTGGTTATGTACTGTACATACAGGAATAAAACTACTGTAATACTGCTTCTATATACAAGAATATAACTACTATAATACTGCTCCTATATACAAGAATATAACTACTATAATACTGCTTTCTATATACAAGGCTATAACTACTATAATACTGCTCCTATATACAAGAATATAACTACTATAATACTGCTTCCTATATACAAGAATATAACTACTATAATACTGCTGCTATATACAAGAATATATCTACTATAATACTGCCCCCTGTATACAAGAATATAGCTACTATAATACTGCTCCTATATACAAGAATATATCTACTATAATACTGCCCCTATATACAAGAATATAACTACTATAGTACTGCCCCCTATATACAAGAATATAACTACTATAATACTGCTCCCTATGTACAAGAATATAACTGCTATAATACTGCTCCTATATACAAGAATATAACTACTATAATACTGCTCCTATATACAAGAATATGACTACTATAATACTGCTCCTTATATACAAGAATATAACTACTATAATACTGCTCCTATGTACAACAATGTAACTACTATAATACTGCTCCTATATACAAGAATATAACTACTATAATACTGCTCCTATATACAATAATATAACTACTATAATACTGTTCCTATATACAAGAATATAACTACAATAATACTGCTCCTATATACAAGAATATAACTACTATAATACTGCTCCTATATACAAGAATATGACTACTATAATACTGCTCCTTATATACAAGAATATAACTACTATAATACTGCTCCTATATACAAGAATATAACTACTATAATACTGCTCCTATATACAAGAATATAACTACTATAATACTGCTCCTATATATAAGAATATAACTACTATAATACTGCCTCCTATATACAAGAATATAACTACTGTAATACTGCTCCTATATACAAGAATATAACTACTGTGGGGTCTGGGAGGGGCCTTTTAGGGTCTGGTCCTTTTACAATGGGGTTGCAGGGCCATTCCGTGGCCCCCCTTCTCTGCTTGCGCACGTTTTGCGGGGATTGTGGTCGCTTACCGGCACAGTGATGTTTTTTGGTTAGGGACTCATGTGTATCAGAAGACCTGCACGTGGTACATGAGGCAATATGGTTTGGCCAAATTATATACTAACTTCTGATGTTGGTTTTAAATGTAGCTGAATAAGCTTTCGTGTCAGCCCTGGGTGCGATGTGCAGCCATTTCTGTCTTTTTGGCTTGTGCATATGACTACTGTAATACTGCCCTCTATAAACAATAATTAATTCAACTTCCACAGTTAGAGCTTCTATTGTTTATTAGAATGTTCTAGAAGTTTATTCTGAATATTTATTTTGCAATAGTGATGTGTGGCGAGTGATTTGTGTTACATAGTGAGGCCGCCGGTACATTATTAGACATTGACAGATATGCAAGGAAATACTCCTATCCACGGTATACAGTGTGTCTCCTCCTGCTGCAGAACCTA
Source organism: Dendropsophus ebraccatus (assembly GCF_027789765.1). Classification (NCBI taxonomy): domain Eukaryota; kingdom Metazoa; phylum Chordata; class Amphibia; order Anura; family Hylidae; genus Dendropsophus; species Dendropsophus ebraccatus. Next base: position 172,748,637 of record NC_091456.1, read on the forward strand.
CCGTAATGTGGATGTATCTCTACAAGATAATTGATATTTACTTATTTGCCTGTTTGTAATTTGAGGCTCTATACGCCTTGATAATAGGTTTACATCACAAACGCTGAGTCGCGGTGGACGCGTTTGTATCTGTTAAGATTCCCCCTAAGTACAGGCAGTGCGGAGTTATTTTTTTTTTCGCCTTCCTGCTGTGAATGATTAAGATTGATTGAAGTGCTTTTATTGTCCTTTGAAAAAACCCTGTTTAATTATTGTGCCATTATGCTAATAGATGCAAATGTTAAAAGTGTTCTCTTGGTTAAGAGTCGGGGAGCAAAAAAACATGAAAGTGTTAGTCTAAAGTACAAATGAGTTTACTTCATCGCTAAATAGCCTCCTAGGAAGCAGGTGTCCTGTGTACATGAAACAAACGGCCCTATTGTAGGACATAAAACATCCCGTTTTCATGTGCGCGGTACTTACGGGCGCTGGGAGAGGCAATTACATGCGGTTATGTACTTCTGTAAAGGAGAACCTGCAAATGTCATTATATTAACATTGAGCGGCTTGTGGCAGGGATGTTAGAGAGCATGCACCAATACCTATGGCATGTATAACAAAAAAAAAACAAAAAAACAAACAAACAATCTACTACTAGTTTATACAGTGTCTGTGCATATGTATGTTTCCATAGTAATAGACTACAAACAAATTCTTTGTTGTCACTGTTACTTTTTGTTTCCATCTGCCCCCTACCTACTGTACATATTGCTTGTATATGTTTTTTGGTTTTTTTTCAAAGAAAGATCCTGTAAACATCTGTGTGTCTCCAGTCATTTTATTTCCTTCCATTTTCCCCCTACTTACTGCTAACAAATGTAAAAACATTGCAAATAATACCTTAAAATCTACAATTTTAGACATTTATGTAGTTCCTATGTGTTTCCATGGTAACAGACTGCAAACAAACTGTGTTGTCATGTCTGGAATTGTTAGTTCCATCTTCCTTCTACACACACGCGCGCGCACGCACACACACACACACACACACACACACATATAAATACAAGTCTTATAAAGGTCTCCATGGTTACAGACTACAAACAGACCTTTCGTGGTCACGTCCAGTGTCCAGTAGTCACTTTACTTTCTTCCATCTTATGAACATCTGTATGTGTCTCCAAAGTAAGACTACAAACTCTTTGTAATCAGGTCCGGCGGTGATGTGCTACATCTTTCATTGCCTCCTCTTCAATATTTTAGTGTGGAGGAACACACGGGGTTTGTGAAATCAAATGGAAGGAAATAACACATGGCATCTGGACCTGACCACAAAGTAATTGTTTGTAGTCTGTTGCTATGGACATTGAGAGATCTTCATAGGAGCTGAACACTGCAAGACCTGACAACACAGAGTGTGTAGTCTGTTACCATGGAGACACAATGGTCTGCATAAGAACTGTATATAGAGAACTGTGATAGAAAGATGGTGTTTAATCCTTAAAATTTGTAGAATGTAAGAATCTTATAAAGACTTTTGGTGTCTATGACCTGTAATGGTGACCTAAGAATATAAAATGTGGACTAAGAGGGTGAACTTGCATTTTATGGATGGACGTGTTTGAAAGAGAACAGGAGGAAGGAGACTGGGAGTGGAAAAACAATTTTGATTTTGTTCCTTCTTGTCTTGGGGATGGATCTCCTTGGGCTTTGGGCATCTATACAGATAATCAATTTTATAGGAATTAACCAAAATCTAATATTTCTTCTTTATTTTTTCTTTAGGGTCACAAGTGAAAAGTTTCACGTCACTTTGGTTCATCTCTGAGCCCATAGATGTAGTCACCATGAGAGGGAGCTACGTGGTCTTAAACTGCTCTGCTGGCTCAGATCGAGGGTCTCCAATCATCAAGTGGAAAAAGGATGGAGTTTACCTAAATTTAGCAATAGATGACAGAAGGCAACAACAGCCCAATGGATCCTTGATAATACAGACTGTGGTACACTCACGGCATCACCGGCCCGACGAGGGCTCCTACCAGTGTGAAGCATCGTTAGATGGGGTTGGGGCAATTATTAGTCGGACAGCTAAAGTATTGGTTGCCGGTAAGTCTCCTTCTGTAGATCAACTTCATTTTGTGACTGTTGATAATACTAGAGCTCTAGTTAAGATGGACTATGGGGTGTTAGATGGACCTATTTGTCAGAAAACTTTATTTTTTTTTAAAAAAAGAGGTCTTATATGTCTTGAATTTCTTGTTTCAGAGCTATAGTTTCCTCATTAGCCTTCATTGTCAGTTTCTGTTTGAAATTCAACTTTGTGATAGAAAATTTGTCCATCTGGGACATGCAGGCAATCACTCATCCATAGATACATTGTTACTATGATCTGGCACATTGTTTGGCATCTAGAATTCAGATGGAGTCTTCTTATGGTTTCCATTTAGCTGCCATGATCTGACTGGGCAGAAAACTGTGAAGAAGACCCAGAAGCTGCCCAAGACAATGGTGTAGAGCTAAGAAATGCTACTGTAAACATGGCAGCCTTCCCCCATGCGTAGACCCATTCCTCCACATCTAGTGATGGGCAGAGTTGCCAAACTGTTTGGGTCTGCCAATGTTCTCCGAACCTGAACGCTCGCCATTTAAGTCCAGGCATCTGAAGATGTTGGATGCCGCCTGAAACATGGATACAGCCATAGTCTTTTAACTCCAAATGCTGGGAGTAAAATGACGAGCATTCGGGTATTGAACGTTGCCGAGCTAATTTGCTTTATGACCTATAAGATGATTTTCCCTCTTACATAACTTCTTTTCTGTAATGTCCCGACCTCCCATGGTACTTCTGAGCCATACATAAGCCCTACACATATGCAGCTGCACAGAGACTACATTGAGATCTCCACCTGTCTATTTATAGCTTCAATAACCATCCCCGGTGTAACCATTTGTATAAAATCCAGGTTGGCGCCCTGTGATTTAGTCTTCGTTGTAATTGAATCAGACGTTATTACAGTGCAGAACTACAAAAACAATTCATTCCTGCGAATTTTCAATAATAAAAAGCGCAAGTAATATAAAGTGATTTAAATTCTTAATTACCCTGATGTACAACAGTGCCGAGGAACGTCTCCGTATAGATCTGCTGGGACTGACACAAGCACAGCTGTGTTTCAGTAATTCCAAGCAAATATCTCTTCAGTAAGTAAGTCACATTCTCCTGGGTGTTCTCCTCAATCTGTGCCTCAAAAACCTCAAGAAAATCCTTCATTCTTAGAACAGTCTGATGGCTCGTACAAGAAATGGAGCCTCATCCAAGAAGAAGAAAGTGATTCTAATGTATTGTATATGGGGAGCAATTAAATATATAGCAAGAATAGGTCACTGCTTGATAAACCAAAAGTGACCCTATGACTGAGTATGTTAGAGATATATACTGTACAAATCTTGCATTGGAATTCTTACTAGAAATTATAGACTCCCCCAAGGTGTTTGTGTTTATGCTCAGTCCTCCCTTTGACTCTTCTACTTGCAATACATTTAATAGAATTATTTATAGAAAACATTTCAGTTTCAACAAATTTTCCTTTTGAAACTCATGCAACAAATGACATAATGTCTCATTAGATAAACAGCACTGAGAAGCTCCACCCATGAGGAGAACATGACAAGGAGGCTCTACCCATAAATGGTATATGGCTCCACCCATGAGGAAAGCATGGCACAAATAAAAAGAAGAGAGCAGGGACTTTTTAGAAATGTAAAAACAGAAATAAAGATGTGGTTGTATACAGGGTGTTATGCTGCAATACACAACTCCTGTAAATTCCTCATTGCAAATCTGTATGTTGAAATTATAACAAGAATATTGTAGAATAACTAAAATATTATGTGTTGGGGGTTGAATTAACTCCAAAATCATGGAGGTTCCTCCCATGAAGAAAAGAAAGTAGCAAGGTACCTTTCATGAAGTTATCAGAGTTGGGAAAGTTCTACCTACAAAAAAAAACAGGGCAATGAGGTTCCAACCATGAAAAAAAATCAGAGTAGGGATGTCCCACCCATGAAGAGATTACGCCCATGAAGAGATCAAAGTAGGAAGGATCCACCCATGAAGTGAGAACAGGGCAGGAAGGTTCCACCCATAAAGAGATGAAAGTAAGGATATTCCATGAACATGTGGAAGGAAGTTTACGAGTATAAAGAGATAAGATTTGGGATGCTCTACCCTTTTCAAGTACGCAGCAAGGACACTGCAGTCATGTTAGGTCAAAAACGATTAGTTTTATATTGGAATATCAAAAGTTCTACAACATTCTATCATAGTTCCAGTTTCACTTTCAAATATTTGCTTGTAATGAGTGAATGAGGACATTGTTCCCAGAGGCCTAAAACCCATAAAAATGTAGAACTTCTTATAGTTGAGAGGTTGCTACAATTGTATCCAGTCTAGACAACCCTCAGGGAGCCAAACACAGCAGCAGCACAAAGCTTTCCTATCCTGAAGGTTTGCTACAAAGTATCAGCTTGTAATCTAGGCAGTTTAGCTGAAAACGGAATAGTGATGATCATGACAGATGCTCAGCTATAAAATATAGGGGAAAAGAAAGTTCTCCCAAACACTGATAGCAACAGCAAGCTGAGGTTTTGCAAGTGGTCAAAGATGGGTCTACATGTGTTTTGTTATCCAGGGCAGAAAGGTTTGTTTTTGCTTACGTTACCTTCTGTGGCTCTTTGGTCGGTTCCCCTACCTTTTGTTTGTTACCAGTGGTGTTTCTCAGGGGAGGGGAATCATTAGGGGATAAAGTGCTCAGAAGAGATGAGTCCTTAGGAGAGGTGAGTACTCAGGGGAGGGGAATCTTTAGGGGAGAGAGTGCTCAGGGGCGGGAGTCCTCAGGGGAGGGGAGTCCTTAGGGGATAAAGTGCTCAGAAGAGATGAGTCCTTAGGAGAGGAGAGTACTCAGGCGAGGGCAATTTTTAGGGATGAGAATGCCCAGGGGGCAGGAGTCCTCAGGGGAGGGGAGTTCTTAGGGCAGACAAGGTTTAGGTGATATGTGTCCTTGGGGAAAGGAGCCCTTAGGAAAGGGGAGTCCTCAGTGGAAAGAGTACTAAGGGGAGAGAAGTCCTTAGGGTATATAGTGCTCAGGACAGATAAGCCCTTAGGAAAGGAGACTGCTCAGGATAGGGGATAAGGAGAATCCTTAGGGGAGAGTTTGCTTAGGGGAGAGTGTGCTTAGAGGTGGGGAGTCCTTATTGGAGAGAGTGCTCAGAAGAGAGGAGTCCTTAGGGGAGGGGAGTGGTCAGGAGAGAGGAGTCCTTAGGGAAGCGGGTACTCAAGGGAGAGGAGTCCTTAGGGGAGTCCTAAGGACAAGGGAGTGTTTAGAGGAGAGGAGTGCTCAGGGGAGGGGAGTGTTTAGAGGAGGAGCATGCTCAGGGAAGAGGAGTCTTCAGGGGAGAGGAGTGTTTAGGGGAAGAGAGAGCTTAGAGGAGGGGAGTCCTCAGGGGAGGGGCCCTTGTTTGCCTCCGTGGTATACATACAATTTATATACATTAACATGTGTTACAATCTTCGTTGTAGCTTTACGTCCTCACAGAACATAAAAATGTGTTAAAATTGTCTTTTTTAATTTTTTTTTTTCCCCGCGATGTGGATTCGGCGTGACATATGCTTCAGCAAGCTGACAGTAAGGGAACGCCATGAGATGTCTGATAGTTAAACATCTCAATCCAAACTGGCAATGCCTCCCACTGAACTAATTAAATGCCTTTAAGTGTTTAGCTCTGGAAATTGCAATGCTCTTGCATGAAGGGAGAACGTTCATTATTCTTATAAATCTGACTGTGGATGTAGAATCACTGGGTAATGTCTTATGTTGGCATTTCATAAATAAGACTTAAATGGTATGAAACAAGTAATGTGCATGTCACCTGCAAATAAAAAGGAATTTGTATAATTTCATAGAAGGGAAATGATCATAGTCCTCAGTCAACAAGTGAGTGCTTAACCGGTGGCCATGTTGTACTTTTCTATTAGTCTCCAAACAAATACCATTTACAGATGGAGAGATAGATGAGAAACCACACTTAATGTGAATCATCAAGAGCCACTGCTGGCGCTTCCATTGCAATTGCTGGTCAATGAGGTCCCAGATGTGCCTGATGGGAAACAAGTCAAGAGAAGCTATAGGCCATGGTAGTAGGTTTAGGCCATACAGGCTGTTCACAGTAGCCCGAGCAACAGGCTGTCTGGTGTTTTGTGGAAAAAAGGCTCCTGAGACACTTTGGAGATATAGCTGTACCACTGGTTGCAATATCAGGTCCGGCCATCATACATTATGTCACCCCACACTATAATTCTGGTAGGAGGACTAGTGTGATGTTCCCTTGTGAAGAACTCTTTATGGTGTTGCCCGTGTGGTCTCCAGACCAATTGTGTCTAAGACAAAAGTGGAAGTCATCGCTGAAGAGGATAGACCTCCATTCCAGCCTCCATTGTCATCTGGCTCTACACCATAACCTTACGGCTGGCTCTTTCAATGTTGCATTTTTACTGTTAAGAAGAGAGCGTCACACCGGTCCTCCTCCTGGGATTACGGAATGGGATGGTATAATGTATGGTAGCCGGACCAATCTAGTCTACATTCCAGTTACGCTAACAGCTCAGCTTTAGTGGTGAGCGGACTTGTTTGGGTTCGGCAACATTCTCTAAACCTGAACGCCTGGCTGCAGAAGTTGGATGCTGTCCTAGTGCTGCCAGGAAAATATAGATATGGTCTATGGCCCATGGCTGTTTATGTTTTCCAGAACTCCCTGGGTCGGCATCCAAATTTTTGTGCCATGGACAGTAAAATGCCAAGCATTCAGACTCGAATAACGCTGCCGAACCTGCCACTGTAAGCATCTCTGGACATTACTCCCATTAAGCCCATTTGGGACATCATTGGTCAGCAATTGCAAAGGGATCTGCCAACAGGGTGATGATTTGGGTGACCAAGTGCTTTCAGCGTGGCAGAACATTCCTCAGACAACCATTAATAACCTTATTACACATTTTGCCATATAAACGTCTGTGTTTGCATACGCAATGCTAATATTTGAAACTGAATAAATTGAGAACTTTTGGTTTAGTTTTTTAAATTTACGGCAATCTGTCACTAGCTTTATGCTGCCTTAAATGAAGTCACTATAAGCTAGTGACAGAAATGCACTTTAAGCTGTTCCACTAACTCTACCATGCAGCTGCTGATTGACAGCTGTCTAGCTAGACAATTGCCAGAGTGTGTTTGTGCTTATAAATATCCAGGACTACTGAGCACATGCACAAAATGGAGAGGATTGTTACATTCCTTCTTATTCAGGGGGATATCTCCGAATAAGCTGCACAGAATAATAAGTGATACGTCATTCTATTTATGCTACCCTGAGACACAACAGCAGAAACCTACTGACAGAGTATCTAGTCTCTAGTCGATCCTGTGGTTTCCTGCTTAATATTGCAATTTCAATTATAAATGAACAACTGGATGCTTCCATTCCCTCTGTCAATATAGTGGCCCTACATAGACTGTCCAGCCAGTGCCCACAAGAGTTATAGGGACACGCCCCATTAACAATGCGAATGGTAACACCCAGTTGTCAGTGTATTCATATATTTCCAAGAGGAGTAACAGAAGAACAGCAAAGCACAGAATTTTAAGAGAAAATATCTGACTGTTTTTCTTTAAGCATCTAAGTGATAGTGTTCGCCTACTTACAGGTACAGTAATGGGACTGTCATCGGCTGCAGGACTGCCAATTCCCCGGAGCCCTATATACCTATTAGACGCTCACTATTTTGGTATAAAAGAGTGATTTAGTCCATTTACCATCAGCGGGCTATTTAGGCTGCATAATGGTATTACTTTCCTTTGCCGTCTGATTTTAGAAGCAATTTAGCCTGCACTGCTTATCCGACCTTTTCTATTAGAAATCCATACTGGAGACCGGGGTTACATTTAATAGGATGGTCAAGTTGTTTACAACACAAACTTGCTGACCTTTTAAAGCATCTAGGGGAATATAAAGAAGATTTGTTGATAAAAAGTGCAGCATCAAGTTTTGGAAAAAAAAATTCTTCAAAGAGACCGTGTCCAACTTTGTGCTCTATGGAGACTTTAATTAAAGGGCCACGCGTGGCCACAACTTGACCGCTTCCATAGGAAAGTGCAGACGCGGAGCACCACCGGCACATCCTATTAAGCAGTACTTTTTTTTCTTAACTTACGGCGGTGGAAGATAATGACCTCTCGCTGACTCTATACTGTAGCTCATGTTTATGGAAAGCGCTGGGCTCTTGGTCTTTGCGTTCACCGGCCGTTTCTCTCCCGAATAGTTTTATCTCCGAGCTGACCTACAAACACTGACATTTTAAGGTTGGAATTTATAAACTGAGGAAGGTTGGTATATCACGTCATTTGTGGAAAATTGTGTGCAAAAAATATCCGGCTTCTTACAGTTAGAGACCTTCTAGATGTCTTTGGATGTGTTTACTTTCTCTCATCCTTACTGGTGGGTTTGGACTGAGGCTACTTTGGTGTTTATTATAGTGGGGACTAGGTCAGAACAAAGGCCTAACGGCTTCATTGTCTTATGGTGCTTATGTGACATCTCAACTTATATGGTGTCTTTCCTTAAAGGGATTTTACAGAAAAAAATTTATCCACAGGATAGGCTATGAATGGTGGATCAGAAGGGTGTAGACTCCCAGCATCTCTACCAATAAACTGTTTGGCATCTTTACTATACTGAGAATGAAACTGGTGACAAATGGCTCCAGCCTTACATTGAGTATTGAGTTAACTGCTTCTATCCCTCTTCTCAGTGTAGTGTGGACACAAAAAAGTCCTGGTGCCAGGTGTTATCCCTATCCATGATCCACTATCTTGGGAATACGTCATCAATATATATAATTTTTTTCTGCAAAAAAACCCCTTGAATGACTAGGCACCGTCACTGAGCAGAACTGAAATAGCAATCTACTTAACCTTAAAAAATACTAGGGCCCTAGCTAGAGAGGTCCACAAGACTAAATGAAGCCCCATCACCTCCACCTATCACCACCAACCTCCCAAGCTTGTCATTTCCTAGGGTTGGCTGCTTCAGAAAGGTGTTTTGGTGGATTAGAATCCATATTTCAGATCTTCTATGGCTCCTCTTGTTTAATGACCCCGCCCATGAGCAGCACTCTGATGTTTTGAGTTGTTTTTATAATAAAGGACACTCAGGATAATAATTACATACATGGTTTTTGAGAGCCCCATTGGTAGATGATTATAATCACTAGAGCAAAAAAAAATGCCCATGTAGCCTTATTTAAGAGTCTCAAAATACAGGACTAGCCAGATATTCCTCCGGGTGGGACCCAGCCAAGGGGTGACTCCTGTAGAAAAACCACCAAAACCACCGTATTAAGTGGCCCTATAAGTCAATGTAATGACAAGGGAAAAACCAAGTCTAGGTATCCATCCACATACAGCTGTTTCGGGGTGTTGCCCCTCATCAGCCATTACATTGACTTATAGGGCCACTTAATACGGTGGTTTTGGTGGTTTCCCTACAGGAGCCACCCCTTGGTTGGGTCCTCCCGGAGGGATATCTGGCTAGTCCTGTGTTTTGAGACTCTTAAATTCTTTTGAATATTCATGTTTCCCAGGGAGCAATGCACCTCGGATTTCACTGCATTGAGCGCTTTGACCAGCAGCCGGCAGTGTTATCGTTTGGCTGGTCTCCCTGAGATGAGCGATCTGTTTCTCAAATCACTAGACCAGAAGTTCCTCATTACTTCCCACCATACTACCATAGGCAGCAGGAGCACCACCATATTAGAAAGTCAATTTTTTTTGTGCAACAACAGCAACTTTATCAAACTTGAGTGCAGTTTACAGCTTAGACGTGACTTCAGCCGATGCTGCCATTAAGTAAATAACAATTTTTTTTTTTTTGCTTTGATGCTCATAAACCATAAAACCCTCTAACCGCTCAATCATCTTCGGGATTAACATTATCATATCTTTTACTATACAGACGAGAAATAAATCTCGGACTTGACGGTGTACGCACATTTTGCATCTGTTTAGCGAATCTGAATACCGCTGACAATGACAAGTTTCTTGTAACGTTGATGAATAATCCAGAAAAAAAAGAAGCGGTAATCTGTGTGAATAAGCGGCGGGTTGCAGATAACTCATAAAAGTTATTGACTGTGATCTCCATAACTCAACGCTTTGTGGCGTCTATTTTTTTCCATCTCTACCACAGAAACTCATTTAAACGTTTAAACGTAAAACATGAGGGATGGCGAATTTTTTTTTTTCCACATGACAAAGAATAAACCATGGGCTGTCATTCCATGCTATTCAGTCATATATAGCAGATCTATAGGGGGTGCCACATAATATCATAGATAATGTGTCCACCCCTTTGCCTCCAACCCATGGCAGAATGTAATGCTCATCCATATGTGAGTTGAAATCAACAAGCCCAATCCTTTTGTTCTCAGGAAGATTTATTGGTGTTTCTGTGTTAGTCAAAACTTCAGAAGAGTAGGATTTAGGGGTGGAGATTTCTGAAGAGTCTGGCAGCAGACCTTCTCTCCCTATTGACAGTACCTGCATGATCTGCCAGACTATACATGCATGGGTATGGAAGAATCAGAGGAGATAGCTTATGTGTATGGCCAAATTTAGATGTTTTGCAATTGTCTTAGTCTACAACAAAAATCACAAAATTGAAAATTCTTTAAAGGAGATCTGCCAGCTCTGTAGCAGGCTCAGAACTTCGGAAATGAGCAAATAGTTGAAAGGAAGATAAAACAAGTCATACTTTCTATTCTCTGATGGCTATTTACAAAAAGCATAAAATCATGTTCTCCTTCCAAGCTGAAGTTTCATAGAAGCTAGGCTGGGCTGCAGCATGCGTGCCTCCTTCCTTCACCCCTTCTCCTTGCTTGGCTGCCAGCACTGAGCTATGTACATCACTCATTTAGGGCATCTTCTATAAAGCTTGAGCTTGGAAAGAAAACATAATTTTAGAACTTTTTAAACAGCCATATAGAGCCATATAAACAGCCAATAGAGATGTATGAATTCTTCTCTGTGTCCTTTCAGCTATCTGCCAATGTCTGCAGCTCTGAGCATTGTATAGAGCTGACAGATCCCCTTTAAGAGCACCCAAACTCATATATATATATATATATATATATATATATATATATATATATATATATAGGCTGACTGTAGCACATTCACTGACACCTGCGTTTATGCTGAATGCTACTGACTCCAGCCAATGCCAAAGTACCAAAACGGTGTATCCTCTACTTCAAGATCAAGATTTGGAAAGTAGAGATACCCCCCCCATTCCCCCTCCCCCCTTCTTTATTGGGTGCTGTGGGAAAATGTTTTACTTTCGAATCAAGAGGTTTACGAGATTTATCTAGATTTCTATTTAAAAATCTCAAGTCTTCCCATACTTATCAGCTGCTGCATGTGCTGCAGGAAGTGGTATTTTATGTTCAGTCTGACACAGTGCTCTGTGCTGCCACCTCTGTCCATGTCAGGAACTGTCCAGAGCAGGAGAGGTTTTCTATGGGAATTTTCTACAACTCTGGACAGTTCCTGACATGGACAGAGGTGGCAGCAGAGAGCACTGTGTCAGACTGGAAAGAATACAGCACTTCCTGCAGAACATACAGCAGCTGATACTTACTGAAAGACTTGAGATTTTTAAATAGAAGTACCATACAAATATATAACTTTCTGAAACCAGTTGATATAAAAGAAAAACATTTTCCCCGGAGAACCCCGTTAAGGTGCCCAGCACTCTGGCTTTGGTTACTGGGATTTGATGATGGATGCCTGACCCCCCATTATACATATAAAATAACAGTATAAACAGTATAAAACACAGGCCCGGATTACGTGCTCCTGACAGATCTGACCGTCTGACCACCAGGATCGATAATAAACTTCATTGTGAAGTGCAGAGACTGCGCTAGATGGAGATCAAATGATGAATTTTGATCAATTTGACCCGCAGGAAATTATGAAGCATATCTTAGTTGTCTACGTGCAGAACACTCTGACCTTCAGACTGCGGAGTTACAGTCTCTACTGACATCCGCCAGCACTGGAGGTCAGACATATGGATCAATTTTAATTGTGGGATATGATCTATGAACGTGCAGGAGTCACATGGAAGACAATGTATAGCAGGCGGCGCACATGGCTCGTGCGTGGCATAGCAGATATGACAGCACAATTTTTTTTTATTCCCATCAATTGAATTTTTAGTCGCCTTCTGGGATATCTGTATCCGTCTGCCTATAAACCACTGCATAGAGATGTCTATCAGGGACGTTCCCACTGGCGGCCTGGGGGCGAGACGCAGCAGTCTATGCTATGAAATTTTTATTTTCGTTGATCTTTTCGGCTCATACGCTTAGTCTACCTTCAGTTTAGTTTCTTGTAGGGCATGTAAAACGATATAGGGAATCACTCAGCAGATAATATGCATGTAAATGTCCTGCTGCTTTGTGTATACAGCTCATGTGCAGATCTATGTGTCTCCATGGTAACAGACAACAAATAAACCCTGTGTAGTCTGGTCCTGCAGTAATACTCCCTTCTATCTGTTCCTTAGTTTTGTTTTGTTTTTTTCTTTTTTCTCTAAAATGCATTTGGGAAAAGAATAAGAGAGAAGGAAGGAAGGAAAGGAGCAATGACTGCAGGATCAGACTACACAGTTGTCTGTTGCCATGGAGACAAGTAAATCTCATAGGACTCAAAATTACAGGAAATGTTTAATGCATTTACATTATTTGCCCGTTAAGGAAAACTGAAACCCTATACACTGATATTGTTATAGCAGAGTGATACCCTGGTAAAGGGATTTAGGCTACATTCACACATCTGTAGTGCAGCCCGTGACCGGGCCCGCGCTACGAATGTGCATCTCTAGTGCTTTGTGCTTACGGCCATTGAATAACATTGGTCCTTTAATGGGTGCCCGCAATTTGCGGACAGAACAACGGATGTGTGAATTTAGCCTTTCTTCAGCCTGGCAGCACGGTGGCTCAGTGGTTAGCACTGTAGCCTTGCAGCGCTGGAGTCCTGGGTTCAAATCCCACCAAGGGCAACATCTGCAAAGAGTTTGTATGTTCTCTCTGTGTTTGCGTTGGTTTCCTATGGGTACTCCGGTTTCCTCCCAATTCCAAAAGAAAACTTCAGATAGGTGAAGCGCTGCAGAATCTGTGTGCGCTATACAAACCTAATTTTATAATAATAAACATTATAATTATTACTTTATGGCAAAAAAAAATATTAAACTTACAAGGCTTGTCCACTTATCAACACAACAGTATTTAAATTGAAACTATCATATACAGTATAGTAAGAAGAATGAAGTATATACCGCATGTTGTTAAGCTTGCAGAACTGTGATCGAAGCTCTGGAGCATAATGAATGTTGTAACTCAGAATCAGTACAGGATAAGTAATGTAATGTATGTTGTACACAGTGACCCCACCAGCAGAATAGTGAGTGCAGCTCTGGAGTATAATGCAGGATGTAACTCAGGATCAGTACAGGATAAGTAATGTAATGTATGTACACAGTGACCCCACCAGCAGAATAGTGATTACAGCTCTGGAGTATAATACTGGATGTAACTCAGGATCAGTACAGGATAAGTAATGTAATGTATGTACACAGTGACCCCACCAGCAGAATAGTGAGTGCAGCTCTGGAGTATAATACAGGATGTAACTCAGGATCAGTACAGGATAAGTAATGTAATGTATGTACACAGTGACCCCACCAGCAGAATAGTGAGTGCAGCTCTGGGGTATAATGCAGGATGTAACTCAGGATCAGTACAGGATAAGTAATGTAATGTATGTACACAGGACCCCACCAGCAGAATAGTGAGTGCAGCTCTGGAGTATAATACAGGATGTAACTCAGGATCAGTACAGGATAAGTAATGTAATGTATGTACACAGTGACCCCACCAGCAGAATAGTGAGTGCAGCTCTGGGGTATAATACAGGATGTAACTCAGGATCAGTACAGGATAAGTAATGTAATGTATGTACACAGTGACCCCACCAGCAGAATAGTGAGTGCAGCTCTGGAGTATAATGCAGGATGAGTGATGATATATATGTACACAACAATTTGCTGTAGTTTTTATTTGTGCTTTGCTCATGGGTAGGACAAGGAGTATTGGAGAAGATGGCTGTGGTGCAGTGAATAATAGGCTATTTAATGGATGGTGGTAGTTAATTTCTTTATCCAAATTTAACCAGATATAAGAAAGTTTCTAAGTGATGAACATGTGTGTGATATATGAGATGGCACAATACAGAAGTATCATAAAACAATTCCCCTTCCCCTCCACAAATCTTTCGATCTTTGCCTCCTCCATAAATATAGATAATGCGTAAAAAACTGAATGTGAATCTGCTCCGGCAGCTGCAGGTTACAGGTGCTCGGCTTGGAAACTAATGAGACCGCACTAGAATTTCCTGAAGTAGATCTCCTAAAATTACACAATTTATGGAGGCATCGTGTATTGCAATTTAATCTTGATTTCCTTATTTCTGAACAAATTGATTCTTTATGTTGACTTCTTTTAACTTGGGGTTGTTGCTTAAACTTCTCAGGGAAAAGAAGAGCAAGTAAAAAAAAAAAACTGCCTGCGGAATAGCAGAGCTGTGTTTGTTATTTAAAGGCATGAGAAAAATATATCTGGTTTATTCCAGAAACAGCGCCACCCTTGTCCTCAGTTTGGGTAAGGTATTGCAGCTCAGTTTCCTTAAAGTCCAGGGAAATTTTTTATTAAAGTATTGTATTGCCCCCAAAAAGTTATACAAATCCCCAATATAAACTTATTACAGGAAATGCTTATAAAGTGCTTTTTTTCCCTGCCCTTACTACTGCATCAAGGCTTCACTTTCTGGATAACATGGTGATGTCACTTCCTGGATAACATGGTGATGTCACTTCCTGGATAACATGGTGATGTCACTTCCTGGATAAAATGGTGATGTCAAATCCTGGATAACATGGTGAAGTCACTTCCTGGATGAAATTGTGATGTCACTTCCTGGATAAAATGGTGATGTCACGACCCGACTTCCAGAGCTGTGCGGGCTGTGGCTGCTGGAGAGGATGATGGCAAAGGGATGCTCAGTGTTCTCCAGTGCCCTGTGTCCCTCAGTGTCCCCCTGCCATCATACTCTCCAGCAGCCAAAGCCAGCACAGCTCTGGGAGTCAGGTCGTGACATCACCATTTTATCCAGGAAGTGACATCACCATTTCATCCAGGAAGTGACTTCACCATGTGTAATACCACACACATCCTGTGGACAGAGGTAGGGATATATATATATATATATATATATATACAGTTTTTCTAACACTAAGAGCTGTATTTTTTTTAAGTGGGCCAATAGCCTTATGTAAAGCACAATGCCATGCTTTGTCCACAGTAGCCCAGCTCTGCTACATTGGACACATTTGGCTCTGCTGTGTCTTTTTATAACAATTTTATGAGGTTACATAGAATAATTCCAGACTGAAGTCTGCTTTATTTGCCTTATTTGACTTTTAAAACGACTGCAGGCGAAGGAGGCGCCCTCTAGGGACACACTCCCAAAAGCCTTGGGATGACAAAGAGATTCGTCATTGTCTTGTGTCCCTTATACTGAGGAGGAATTGATGCTCTTCTGCCTTCAAAGTGTGAAAAGACTCAAGCTGCGTTCCCAAAGAGACAATAAATTGACCTATTGACCTGGCCATTGCTGCAATATCAATTAATAACCAGGTTAGTTTCTTTCCTTAAAGGTGTGTTCCAGAAACACTTTTTTTCCCCTGAAAAATTAGACATCAGCAATTTAAAGAGGTGCTCCGGAGAGAATTTTACTTTTTTAAATCAACTGGTGTCAGAAAATTATACAGATTTGTAAATTATTTCTATTTAAACAAGCCTTCTGGTACTTATCAGCTTCTGTATGTCCTCCAGGAAGTGGTGTATTCTTTCCAGTCTGACACATTGCTCTCTGCTGCCACCTCTGTCCAGAACAGAATAAAATCCCCATAGAAAATCTCTCCTGCTCAGAACAGTTCCTGATATGGACAGAGGTGGCAGCAGAGAGCACTGTGTCCGACTGGAAAGAATACACCACTTCCTGCAGCACATACAGCAGCTTATAAGTACTGCAAGACTTGAGATTTTTAATAAAAGTAATTTACAAATCTGTATAACTTTCTGACACCAGTTAATTTGAAAAAGAAAAATTTTCTCCGGAGATACCCTTTAACTCTGACACTGGCACAACTTCAGCAAACAAGAAGCTACATATGTATTTGAGTATTCTCCCCTGTGAGGTCCCACCTCGGACGCTGACTGGCTGAGTGGACCTGGCATGCCCCCACCCAGGAAACGTCCGGCCCTATGCAGCCACCAGCGCTGGAGCTGGGGAAGTGAGAGCATATTATTTCTTTTACCCCTCCCCCCCTCCCTTGTGACACTTGTGGCTGTAAGGCTGTAAGTTCCTACTATGGAGAAGCTATTTTATGAAGAAATGTTCTTGTATCTTCTCTCTTGAGATGACTGGAGGCTGGGCAGGGGAATAGGTAATGGGAACAAGCCAAAACAGGTGATGACATAAAGAAATTGGGGGCTGTAAAGAGGGGAGAGGATGATAGTACCAGGCTGTTATAGAGGTGATGGCATAAAGGAATGTCCCTGTATTTTCTCCTTTAAGAATACTGGGGCCGTAGAGAGGGAAGAGATGGCAATGCCAGGATGTGATTGATAACAAAAGGTGATAAAATGAGGAAATGTTCCTGTATCTTCCCCTTTGAGATCACTGGAGCTGTAGAGAGGGAGGATGTATCAGTACAAGGGTGTGATTGATAAGAAAGGTGATGACATGAAGAATAATCCTGTATTTTCCCCTACCAGGCTGTGATTGATAAAAGGGGTGATGACATGGAGAGATGGTCCTGTATCTTACCCATTGAGGTCACTGGAGGCTGTACAGGGGAACATAAAGAAATGTCCCTGTATTTTCCCCTTTAAAAATACTGGGGCTGTAGAGATGGAAGAGATGACAATGTCAGGATGTGATTGATAATAAAAGTCAATAACATAAGGAAATGTTCCTGTATCTTCCCCTTTGAGATCACTGAAGCTGTAGAGAATGAGGATGTAGCAGTACAAGGGTGTGATTGGTAAGAAAGGCGATCGCATGAAGAGATGTTCTTGTATCTTCCTCCCTTGAGATTACTGGGACTTGCAGAGATGATAGTACCAGGTTGTGATTGATAAAAGGGGTAATGACATGAAGAGATGGTCCTGTATCTTACCCCTTGAGGTCACTGGAGGCTGTACAGGGGAAGAGGTGATAATACCAGGCTGTGATTGACAAGTAGGATGATGACATGAAAAAATGCTCCTGTATCTTCTCCTCGGTGGTCAGTAGGTCTGGACAGGAAAGTGGAAGAGAAGGCTGTGACATTTGTTGTTTCTCACCTCCACCATCCCCCTCCCCTCTACACAGGCACAGAACCTTACATATCAGATGCATGCTAGGCAGGGAATATGAAGGGACACACAGGACAATCTAGCTTTGAATGGAGTTTTCCTTTAAGCCTGGAGATCTGTCAGCACAAATGTCACTATTGTGTGAGAGAGGGAAGAGTCCGCGTGAACAATAAACCTGGGGAAGAGGAAGAAGCTGCTGCTTATAGGTTATCATTCTTCTTATAAGAAAACAGAAAGCAGCATGATCTGCCAGATATTTCCAAGCGGTCACAAAGCGAGGCCGGCGCCATAAACGACACATAGGGACAACTGACGGATAAGCCCTAACTCTAGGGAAGAAATCAAATAGAGAAATCCAGGTCTCAATTGAACAGACAGCCTAATCCGTAAGCCTATGATTTCCTGTTATCTCTCAGGCTTTTAGGGCAGCAGAAAAATGGCTCCAAATCTATTTAGACATTTAAAATGCCACCGAGAAAGAATGTGAAATGTTAACACAAGCAGCAGAAGAAAGAGCCGGAAATAATGTATTTCCACCCGAGGCTATGGAATGGCCGGGAAAGATTTCTATTTCCATTCCAAACAAGTGAATTTTCATTAAAATCAGTCATATAGAGTTAGCTCCACCGCTAGTCCTACCTGCCGCCTCTGGAGAATACTGCCACACTGATATCCCGGCAAACCGCTAGAAACTTTACTAAGGGCCCTATTACACGGGACGATTTTCGTGCGGAAAAAAAGTTATATTGTTTGAATTTCGCGTAAGTTCCGCATTTTTTTCACTAACTGCACATTGCACTGTAATTGCACATTGCCCATTGTTTTCCTGAGATCAGAAGGAATAAACGAACGTAGAAACGAACGCAATAAGGATCGTAATAACGACCTATCTAACGACCATCGTTCTGTGTAATATGGTGAACGATTTCAGGTAACGATAAACAATGTTGTTTGCAATCGTTTATCGTTAATCGTTAAAAATCGCTTCGTGTAATAGGATCCTTAAGTCCATCTATCTATATCCTATCTATCTATTATCTATCTATCTATCTATCTATCTATCTATCTATCTATCTATCTATCTATTTATCTATCTATCTCCTATCTATCTATCTATCTCCTATCTATCTATCTATCTATCTATCTATCTCCTATCTATCTATCTATCTATCTATCTATCTATCTCCTATCTATCATCTATCTATCTATCTATCTATCTATCTATCTATCTATCTATCTATCTATCTATCTATCTACCTATGTATCATCTATGTATCATCTATCTCCTATCTATCTATATATCTATCTATCTTCTATCTATCTATCTATCTCCTATCTATTATCTATCTATCTATCATCTATCTATCTATCTATCTATCTATCTATCTATCTCCTATCTATCTATTATCTATCTATCTATCTATCTATCTATCTATCTCCTATCTATCTATCTATCTATCTATCTATCTATCTATCTATCTCCTATCTATCTATCTATCTATCTATCTTCTATCTATCTATCTATCTATCTATCTATCTATCTATCTATCTCCTATCTATTATCTATCTATCTATCTATCTATCTATCTATCTCCTATCTATCTATCTATCTATCTATCTATCTATCTCCTATCTATCTATCTATCTATCTCCTATCTATTATCTATCTATCTATCTATCTATCTATCTATCTATCTATCTATCTCCTATCTATCTATCTCCTATCTATCTATCTATCTATCTCCTATCTATCTATCTATCTATCTATCTATCTATCTATCTATCTATCTATCTATCTATCTCCTATCTATTATCTATCTATCTATCTATCTCCTATCTATCTATCTATCTATCTATCTATCTATCTCCTATCTATCTATCTATCTCCTATCTATTATCTATCTATCTATCTATCTATCTATCTATCTATCTCCTATCTATCTGTCTATCTATCTATCTCCTATCTATCTATTTATCTATCTATCTCCTATCTATCTATCTATCTATCTATCTATCTATCTATCTATCTATCTATCTCCTATCTATTATCTATCTATCATCTATCCATCTATCTATCTATCTATCTATCTATCTATCTATCTATCTATCTATTATCTATCTATCTATCTATCTCCTATCTATCTATCTATCTATCTATCTATCTATCTCCTATCTATCTATCTATCTATCTATCTATCTATCTATCTATCTCCTATCTATCTATCTATTATCTATCTATCTATCTATCTATCTATCTATCTATCTATCTATCTATCATCTATCTATCTATCTCCTATCTATCTATCTATCTATCTATCTATCTATCTATCTCCTATCTATCTATCTATCTATCTATCTATCTATCTCCTATCTATCTATCTATCTATCTATCTATCTATCTATCTATCTATCTATCTATCTATCTATCTCCTATCTATCTCCTATCTATCTATCTCCTATCTATCTATCTATCTATCTATCTATCTATCTATCTATCTATCTATCTATCTCCTATCTATCTATCTATCTATCTATCTATCTATCTATAAAACAGGAATCTCCACGGCACTCCAAATTCATCAAAATTAGTGTTTATTCCATGGTGAAAACAGCACAGCAAAGTGTCAAAAACAGCGACGTTTCGACGACCTCCGTCGTCTTTTTCAAGCGTGATAACACTACATACATCAGATCCTCTTATACAGGTGAGTGAAATTAGTCCACAACAGTGATTGGTGCACAAGTGCACGTGACATATACTTGACAAACAAAGCATTTGTTACAAAAATTATATTATTGTGTTTAAGGTACAATATTTCTTGTACAAGTGCATAGTGAAGTGAAAAATAAATAAAAAAATGCTCGAGCCAGACGGCGAGTCATGTGTCAAATCCAATGGTTAGATTAAATAAATACTTATTGTAGCGGTTGCAGCTCACACCCAAATGATCCAGGAACCTTGGCAGCAGGTAATAAGAAAAGTTCATGTCCACACCCATCAGGTGTGGAAGCAAAAATGCATGTTGAGAGTAGTAGTACAATGGAAGCAAGGTACTTCAGGCCGCTCTATGTGAGATCGCATCACCCCAGTACACATGTGTGTATGGTACCGCTATCTCACTAAATGGAGCTGCCTATTCCCCTGTTACAGGATACAAAAAACGTCTAGTGTATGAACATTCACCAACATGTTGAAAAATTATATAATGAAAATAGTAGTATAATGGGAGCAGGGTACTTCAGGTTGCTCTATGTGAGGTCGCATCACCCCAATGCACATAAGTGCATGGTACTGCCGTCTCACCTGTAAGGGCTACCTATTCCCCTGTTCCTAACTACAAGAGAAACGCATGATGTGTAAACAGTTACCAACATGTTTGAGAGAACATTACAGTGATTAGAGTACTACTACTCTAATCACTGTAATGTTCTCTCAAACATGTTGGTAACTGTTTACACATCATGCGTTTCTCTTGTAGTTAGGAACAGGGGAATAGGTAGCCCTTACAGGTGAGACGGCAGTACCATGCACTTATGTGCATTGGGGTGATGCGACCTCACATAGAGCAACCTGAAGTACCCTGCTCCCATTATACTACTATTTTCATTATATAATTTTTCAACATGTTGGTGAATGTTCATACACTAGACGTTTTTTGTATCCTGTAACAGGGGAATAGGCAGCTCCATTTAGTGAGATAGCGGTACCATACACACATGTGTACTGGGGTGATGCGATCTCACATAGAGCGGCCTGAAGTACCTTGCTTCCATTGTACTACTACTCTCAACATGCATTTTTGCTTCCACACCTGATGGGTGTGGACATGAACTTTTCTTATTACCTGCTGCCAAGGTTCCTGGATCATTTGGGTGTGAGCTGCAACCGCTACAATCAGTATTTATTTAATCTAACCATTGGATTTGACACATGACTCGCCGTCTGGCTCGAGCATTTTTTTATTTATTTTTCACTTCACTATGCACTTGTACAAGAAATATTGTACCTTAAACACAATAATATAATTTTTGTAACAAATGCTTTGTTTGTCAAGTATATGTCACGTGCACTTGTGCACCAATCACTGTTGTGGACTAATTTCACTCACCTGTATAAGAGGATCTGATGTATGTAGTGTTATCACGCTTGAAAAAGACGACGGAGGTCGTCGAAACGTCGCTGTTTTTGACACTTTGCTGTGCTGTTTTTACCATGGAATAAACACTAATTTTGATGAATTTGGAGTGCCGTGGAGATTCCGGTTTTATATCCAGTCTGGTCGTGGTCTCGACTGTCCGCTGGCACCCACTACACCTTGCTAAGGTGGTGCCGCTCCAAGATTCGTTTTATCTATCTATCTATCTAGCTATGTATCATCTATGTATCATCTATCTCCTATCTATCTATATATCTATCTATCTCCTATCTATCTATCTATCTATCTATCTCCTATCTATTATCTATCTATCTATCTATCTATCTATCTATCTCCTATCTATCTATTATCTATCTATCTATCTATCTATCTATCTATCTATCTATCTCCTATCTATCTATCTATCTATCTATCTATCTATCTATCTTCTATCTATCTATCTATCTATCTATCTATCTATCTATCTATCTCCTATCTATTATCTATCTATCTATCTATCTATCTATCTATCTATCTATCTATCTCCTATCTATCTATCTATCTATCTATCTTGAAGTATAATCAGCAGCACAGTCTTAGATAGTGGGTGCCAGTGCACACGTCCTCCAACCACAGGTTTCACACTAATATGTAAAGTAGTCGTCACGGCACTCCCAATGTAGTGTAGCAAAAAAATGTGTTTATTCCATAGAAGTCAGCACAGCAAAAAATCAAGTGGCCACTTGATTTTTTGCTGTGCTGACTTCTATGGAATAAACACATTTTTTTGCTACACTACATTGGGAGTGCCGTGACGACTACTTTACATATCTATCTATCTATCTATCTCCTATCTATCTATCTATCTATCTATCTATCTATCTATCTCCTATCTATCTATCTATCTATCTATCTATCTATCTATCTATCTATCTATCTCTCTATCTATCTGTCTATCTATCTATCTATCTATCTATCTATCTATCTATCTATCTATCACTGCTTTTTCACAACAATCGGTGTACCAAAAGAAAATAAAAATATTCCTGCAACCTGAATTTGCAATTAAACAGCTTGGCCCTAATTTATCAAGACAAAAATGTGCCTCACTTTTGTGAAACCATCTATGCACAAATCATGTATGTACGGCTTATTCACAACAATATGTGTACCATAAAAAATAAATAAAACTGAAACCCTTATCTTTTTCTGTATTGAGTCTGCTATAAAGGTCAGGGTATCTTAATGCAGCAAACCCGCACTGCACATACAGTGCCAGGATCCCAGGAACCCCCGTATTTACTCTTAACTACTATTGAGTGAATTTGCGGAACTGTTAAGCTTCGGCAATGTTCTTCCAACCCGAACACTCAGCTATTGACTCCCGGTGGCTGGACAACTTGGATACCTGGGGAGTCCTGGAAAACATAGATACAGCTATGCCAAACTCAAACAATTCAGCATTTTTACTCAACACTAGTCTTATCCCAGTTTAATGTGTGGTCAATTATGTCCTTGGTTTATGTATTTGTACATGGTTGCCTATTCCATCTTGTTTATGTGCAGTCCTATGTAAGCCTGCAGAAAACAACTTGATGAGTTGCGCCAAAGAACAAACTCCACTCTGCTACATCTGTAACTTACTAATCCTCCCTTCAGCTTACTCCTTGCCTGTATTTCTGGAGTACCGGACCCATGCAGTTCCTTAAAAGCAGCTCGACTGAATGAGAGTGCTTTACACTCAGAGTTAATTTTCCTAGATTACATCGCTTTGCCGTTGCCATGGTTACTAATGCTCCATGCCGTCAGCTACGGAACCTTCTCTCACTTCGTTTTGCCTGAGCGTAATCAAAGGTATTCCTTTCCCCCTAGTTATGCTTATACATATTAAATACATCTGTCGCTAACATTCTATATCAACATTTCTACGTCTGAAGAGACACAGAAGAAAGGAGGACACTTATAAAGGAAGCACTCCGGCTGTAGAGGCAAGAGTGGGGTCACTTCTTCCAATCTGGTTGGGATCCTCAAGCATCAGATATAATTTGTGGGGGACACAGCAGTATTAAGCTTCCCTGCAGCTCCCCCGCAGGACAAATGAAGTATTACACTATAAAATCAGTGTGGATCACGGATGTACTGGGTCTTCTAGAAGGAAAGACACTCCTTGTAGTCACTATCCATTAAGTATAGGGCCTGATCCTTCTCTGTTTACTGCAATATGCTTTCTTTCAATGGAAATGTTGACTTCCAGTACCACACTGAAGTGTAATACTTAATTTCCCCTGTGGTGGCGCTGCAGGGAAGCTGAACACTTACTGCCAGGTTACATCTGATCACTGGGGTTCCCAGTACTGGGAAACATTGTGATGAGTGTATTGTCTAACAAGTAGGCATTGTCCACAACAGAGAATATCACTTTGATATACATTGATCCAAAGTGGGGCACCCCTTGAAGAGATACCCATAAAGCAGAGAAAAGTACATGGATAAAATGTACAGTATATATAAGCCCTCTGTGAGTTCCTGACTGGTCATGGTGTCTCATCTCCATAGTATATAGTCTGTCCTGATGAACATTGTCCTTTCCTTGACAAATAATACTAATTATTATAATATATCATTGTAATAGTAATACTAATCTAAATACAAGGACAATGAAGTGAGCTGATGGTATGGAGAACCTAATGATATTGCCAGCTTTATGTCGCCTACAAATCCTGCATATAGAATAAGAGAAGAGAAGACATCCCATCACCCGGGCCTAATGCAGCAATTACCATCTACTTAACGAGACACATCACATATTGATTTGGTAAAATATAGTTTGTGACTCTATAGAAAGAGTTTTCATGGTGTCAGATCATTGTAGGCAGATGAAGTCCGCCCCCGCCATCTGTAAGAGGGTCCATGGGAGAGATTGGGGGGATATAGAATGTTCCTCCACAGTGTAATCATATATTATCAAATGGAGGAACAGTAGTGGTAACAGATGATATAATGATGGTCTATCTATCTATCTATCTATCTATCTATCTATCTATCTCCTATCTATCTATCTATCTATCTATGTATGTATCTATCTATCTATCTATCTATCTATCTATCTATCTATCTATTATCTATCTATCTATCTATCTATCTATCTATCTATCTATCTATCTATCTATCTATTATCTATCTATCTATCTATCTATCTCCTATCTATCTATCTATCTATCTATTATCTATCTATCTATCTATCTATCTATCTATCTCCTATCTATCTATCTATCTATCTATCTATCTATCTATCTATCTATCTATCTATCCTTCCTCAGTATTAAGACTGTTCCTCTTTTCTGTGAAATTCCCTTTGGGGACCTAGATGTCTAATTACATATCTCTCATTTTATTGGCTCCATATGGTCCAGCGGGTGAGATGTGGCCCCCGGGGGGATCTCTCGGTCAGATGTCGCTGTATCTTTCATTGCCTCTTCTCATTTCTGTCATCAGCTCACAGCATATTATACATTCCCTATTTCCACCTCTCGGAAGATGATCCAAGCGAAGCCTTCAGCAATCTGTTTACCGTGGACCTGACGGCTGAAATGGGAAAGTGAATAATTTATAAAGCTCATAATAATGATTATTTCTCTACTTCCCATTGACATGTACAATGTATAGGAGCTCAGGACGTACATAGTGATCCCTACATGATTATATAGGACGTCCACGTCTCATGCAGAAATCCATCATTATCTGCCTGTAACATAACTGGCCTGGAGGAGGGACCCTGAACCCTAGTGTAACATTCTCATCTACCTTAGATGAATGTAAAACAAGCTGCTTGGACTAAAACATGGAAACATTTTCAAAAAGAGCAATAAAAAATAATTTTTCCAGCTGATCACATGTTGACTTCAGTGATCACCTGTATCGATCAGACCCCCAGTGATCGCCTGTATCGATTAGACCCTCAGTGATCACCTGCTGTAGTGGCAAATAGGTTCCCTGCAGCACTCCCACAGGTCAAATGGGGTATTACATACATAGTTATATAGTTGGTAAGTTTAAAAAAGACACGTGTCCATCAAGTCTAATTTATCATTCCTTTAGAAATTAGTCCGTTTTTAATGTAAGAAATGGATGAGTCAGTGGTTTATAGCCATTCCTAATAGTAATAGATTAAAGTACTCTTCCACAGCTATTCCTTTTTCATCAAAAGAGTCCCACAAAAAGAATTAGAAGAACAAAGATTGTTCCTCGGACATTGCCCCAGTTATTATCTTTTTTACTTCTCTACAGCAAACCCAGAGGAGAGTCGAGGTATTACATGGCACCAGTTTTAAATCAATGGAAATAAAAGAGACCCCCCCCCCCCCCCAACTCTTCCATAGCCATTCCTTTTTCATTAAAAGAGTCCCACAAAAAGATTTAGAAGAATCAACATTGACATGGCCTTAATTATTGTATACTTTTTAATCTCTCTATAGCACACCCAGAGGTGGAGTGAGGTATTACATGGGACCAATTTACAAATAATGGACTTGTTGAGTGAGGAGGTAGGGGAAAGAAAGAGACCCCCCCCCCCCCCCCCCCAAAAAAAATAAAATAAAAATAAAGTAGAAGAGCCAAGATTGTAACTTGGACATGGCCCCAATTATTCTAATCCATTTTCTTACAGCTCACACAAGGAGAGCTGAGGTATTACATGGTACCAATTTTTAATCAATACACTTTCCAGGTCCTCCAGGAAGGTAGAAAACAAAGAGACACCCCTAATTTTTCCATAGCAATTCCTTTTTCATTAGAAGAGTTCTACAAAAAGAATTAGAAGAACCAGCATTGTTCCTTGGACATGGCCCTAATTATTGTAGCCCTTTTTATTTCTCTACAGCACACCCAGAGGGGGAATGAGGTATTACATGGCACCAATTTACAAGCAATGGACATGCCAGGTCCTCCAGGGTGGTATAAAAAAAGGAGACACTCTTTGTACCCTCTCTCTTCTCTGGCAATTTGATAAATGTCTACAATGAACAACCTCCTGTATTAACTAGAACATATTACAATCCTTAACTGTCGGTATCAGAGGATTTCTTTTATGAGATCATTGCCCATCACAAATAACACATGGACCAATTTTTTTCCACTGCCATTTTCGTCTAATTATCCCCGTCCCCTGTTATATATGATCATCATTTCCCCTGCAATGATTTTTATTAGATGGAGAAACTTGTTGAGGTGTTGAGATATTGGAGTCACTGGACCAATAAATGGACTTTCTATGGGAACAGACCTGGAACATTACTGTGATACATGTGTCTAAACGCAGACTCCGCGTGTTACTTCTCCTCGGTGGAGACGCTGGGAAAGGTATTTTAAGATTCCATTTTATATCTGCTAATGATATTCATTTTTTAATACTCACGATAAATCAGTTTTACTTAATACCAGTCACACCGTCCTTTTTCCTTCTGATGAATCTGCAATATTCTAAATCTCATTAAGAGGTAATTGGATTCTTCTTGTAGTCGGATTGAGAAAACAAACACATTACCGACTGAGATAAATTTAAAAAAATAAAAGATAAAAAAAAAAAAAATCAGTCTTCAATTATAATTTCCATCTCCTGCGTTCTTGATTCCATTCTATATTTTGGCTGAGTGCGTTTTATTTAAGTCGATATCTGTCCATGCAGCGAGTTTTACTTTTCTTTTTTTTTCCTTTTGAGCAGGGATGGGGAACCTTCGGCCCTCCAGCTGTTGCAAGCTGATTTAGCTTTGGCTGTCCAGGCATGATGGGAATTGGATACAGGAAGCAGTGATCTGGGTACTGGATGTAGGAAGCAGTGATCTGGGTACTGGATGTAGTAAGCAGTGATCTGGGTACTGGATGTAGTAAGCAGTGATCTGGGTACTGGATGTAGTAAGCAGTGATCTGGGTACTGGAAGTAGGAAGCAGTGATCTGGGTACTGGAAGTAGGAAGCAGTGATCTGGGTACTGGATACAGGAAGTGGTGATCTGGGTACTGGATGTAGGAAGCAGTGATCTGGGTACTGGATGTAGGAAGCAGTGATCTGGGTACTGGATGTAGGAATCAGTGATCTGGGTACTGGATGTAGGAAGCAGTAATCTGGGTACTGGATGTAGGAAGCAGTGATCTGGGTACTGGATGTAGGAAGCAGTGATCTGGATACTGGATACAGGAAGCAGTGATCTGGGTACTGGGTGTAGGAAGCGGTGATCTGGGTACTGGATGTAGGAAGCAGTGATCTGGTTACTGGATGGAGGAAGCAGTGATCTGGGTACTGGATGTAGGAAGCAGTGATCTGGGTACTGGATGTAGGAAGCAGTGATCTGGGTACTGGATACAGGAAGCAGTGATCTGGGTACTGGGTGTAGTAAGCAGTGATCTGGGTACTGGATGTAGGAAGCAGTGATCTGGGTACTGGATGTAGGAAGCAGTGATCTGGGTACTGGATGTAGGAAGCAGTGATCTGGGTACTGGATGTAGGAAGCAGTGATCTGGGTACTGGATACAGGAAGCAGTGATCTGGGTACTGGGTGTAGGAAGCAGTGATCTGGGTACTGGATGTAGGAAGCAGTGATCTGGGTACTGGATGTAGGAAGCAGTGATCTGGGTACTGGATGTAGGAAGCAGTGATCTGGGTACTGGATGTAGGAAGCAGTGATCTGGGTACTGGATACAGGAAGCAGTGATCTGGGTACTGGATGTAGGAAGTGGTGATCTGGGTACTGGATGTAGGAAGCAGTGATCTGGGTACTGGATGTAGGAAGCAGTGATCTGGGTACTGGATACAGGAAGCAGTGATCTGGGTACTGGGTGTAGGAAGCAGTGATCTGGGTACTGGATGTAGGAAGCAGTGATCTGGGTACTGGATGTAGGAAGCAGTGATCTGGGTACTGGATACAGGAAGCAGTGATCTGGGTACTGGATGTAGGATGGGAATTGTAGTTTTGCAACAGCTGTAGGGCTGAAGGTTCCCCATCCCTGCTTGCGAGTAAGTTAGGCAGATACGTCATTGACACCAACGGTCTTTGAGACCTTCACTGCCCACCCTCAGACAACATTTTTGCCTTCTGGTGGACTCCTGACTCTTTCTTGACAGATCATGTTGGTGGAGATAAGCATAGGGCAGCTTCTATCCCATGTATGGATACTGCTACAAATTAAAGGGATTGTTCAAGATAATTTGATACTTGTGGATCCTGCTGGGGCAGCAGCTGCCGGATCTTGGCCCATCCGTTCTCTAGCTCTCTCAGTGTTTTGGAAATATTCTTTGACATGGGCAGATGGCCAGAGATCTGCAGCTGCAAGGGAGCAGGACAGGTAAGTATGTATCATGTCCCCCACAGCTCTGGCAGAATCAAGTAGGAAATTATCCCAGATGATCCGTTTAAGGTGGCCATACACCTTTAATAACTGATGCTGTCAGTTATCTCTCCAATCTGCCACCTGTCCTCCCCATACCCCTGAGCGATCCTAGGTTTTCTATGGGAAGAGGATGGATAAGCTGCAAACAGTGAGGTCTAGCTGCTGCTTATCTGTCCCAGAGCAAAGGGGTAAGATGGTGACTTTCCATCAAGCCCAAAAATCATCTGTTGGTTTGGAGAGCTCCATACACCTTATACTGAGGGGCCTTTAGATTTTAACCCTTTCACAACCTGGGGTCATTGATTCCTTAATGCCCAGGTCGTTTTAGGACATCAGCTTTTGGGATCATAATGATCCCATAAGCTGATGTCCCTGTGTCTGCCCCCTCTGCCCTGTCCCCTGCCGATGTTACAATCTTGTACCAGCGGCAGGGGAGAGAGATGAGGGGGTAGACCTCATGGGCGCGCCCCACGTGCCCAGCTTTCCCTTTCCCCGCCGGCCTTAATAGCCAGGAACTGGCTTCCGGTTTCCATGGCTACCATCGGGGCTCTGCGATCATTTCTCAGAGCCCTGATGGACAGCAGACAGAGAATTCTACCTCTGTAGAGGGAGAATTCTCTGTCTGAAGCCCTATAGATGCTGCGGTCATGCTGACTGCAGTATCTATAGGGTTAACTCTTGGTGCTGAGAGTTGCGGCGGGTCCCCGGCTATCACTAATAGCCGGGACCTGCCGCAAATGACACAGGCGCAGCTCCTGTGCCTGTGTCATCTTGAATCATAAATTAACGTCGCTGCAGCATCAGGCATAGGCTGCAGCAAAGTTAATTTACAGTGCGGCGGCTGGAGAGGGTTAAGATTCTTACCTAAACCACTCAGAAACCCATTTTGTATACCCTTTTAGTAGATCCTGAGATCCTCCATATGGTCACCTACGGGCCAAATTAAAGAGCAGTTACAGAGGCAACCCATTCTCCAAACAGATTACAGAGTGGTCTCTCAGGGGGACACTTTGTGTCAACAGCCACATCAGAGAGGTTGTAGCACCTGCTGCATTTACTCCCTGTCTTCTCCCCTTTCTGTGGCGTCATTCACCAGGCAGCACACTGCTCATTCACCAGGCAGAATGCTGTAAACTCTCTATATTCTATGTAAATGTCTCAATAAAGGAATAATAGAAATCCATTCATGCTACAAAGTAATTTAAGGTGAGGAATTCATACACGTTCATTGGTTATGGTTATATGTATAAATTCACAATGTGTGAAAGTCAATTGAAGGAACTCATTCTTTCCTACACGTCAACACGATAATATAAAAACAATGGGTCAGGTCGTGTTTTCCTGCAGAAGACTTAATGTCTACACAGAAGTAAATAAAAGTGGAGCGCGCACCGCTGCTAAGTTAATTTTTTTCATATTAAGGACATTATTCAGATGATTTCTTTTCTTGACATCTCATAAAACTTGTCACCTTGGGCTCTTAATGGAAGAATCCCTGCGGTGCCTTCTCATAGAGCGCTGAAATTTTTTGTTCTTCCAGCCACTTTAAAATGCGGGAAAATAACACGTTGTCCATTGTACATGTAGATGAGTGCCGGAAATCGTAATCCGAAGCTGTGCTGATGGCTTAGAAAACAAAAAGTTAGAAACTCCCGGCATGTATTTTTACAGTCAACGTAAAAGAAAGTATGAATTAACCCCGACCAATGTTACGGTCAAGAATTCACAATGTGATTGCTATTGTCTAACAAAAGGTTCAAAAAGTAACCTACAAAACAAAAAAAAAACATACTTCTCCTCCAATTTGAACTTGCGGGTATTTGTTATTATTGTTCACGCAAAGTGTTCCATGCTGAGAAGATGACTTTAGAGGATTTTAGTCAAGCAATAATCGGCACATACTGAGCTGGCCGGCTCGAAAAAATATTCATACAGAACCGTTAACTTGGCAGGAGAAAGTAATAAGTGCAAAAATTGTGAAAAGGCAAAACCATTAAGGGAAATAATTCCAGGTCACCACTCAAGGAGTCACTCAATGGGGACAAAATTTACAGCTCGACATGGGAAGCTGAAGCCTTTTACTTTCAGCCTTGGGTTGAGTTAAGTTTTCTTTTGGTCTTTTTTGATTAAAGTAATTCTATTTATAAAAAAAAAAACAGCAGGAGGAATAATCCCATAAAATTGCGTAAAAATGAATTTTACTTAACTGTTTTATAGGAAAAAAATATGTGGGTTACAAACATGGATTAAGTTGAGAAGAGTTGTTGATGGAAATCCCAGAAGTACTGTACATGGTCTGTACAGGGTCTTTCCATAACGGTATGTATCCACTACAGAAAAGGTGTCAACATTTCCAGTGGAGGGCGTGTGGTGGACTTCGCATGAAGTTCCGCCTGTCCCATAGACTCAATCATATTCTAAAGCTCAATCCGCCGTTCTTTGGGTGGATGGCAGATTGACCTTCAGAATATCTTTGAGTCTATGGGACAGACGGAACTTCAAGCGGAGTCTGCCACGAGGTCTCCGCTTGGAATTTCAGCATGTGTTCTGTAGTGGGAACATACCTTGACGAGAAATTTTCCCAGACCGGTTTTGGGTAAGTTGGGTCAGGACTTGCGCTATGCATTGTATTAGTGCACCATGAATACTACTAGTGATCATGGGGGTCCCAGAAGAAGCCCCCACAATTGCCTAGTTAAAGAACATTCTCGCAACAGTAGAAACATTTTTTTGTAGCACAACTATACTCCTACAATGGCATCACACCTACTACTCCCAAATAAATAGATTGTCTCAGTTCTACCATTGCTGTAGCTGCTACCCCAATTCACCTCTGAAAAAGCAGAAAAACTTCTGAACCAGCCCAGTTTTGGAGGAAGTTTGCAAAAACTGTGCCCTACCTTCGTGTAGCTTTTACCACCAACACTATTACTACTACTACTACTGTTGCTAATGTTCTACTATACTATACTATATTACTTATACTACTATTACTACTACTGCTGCTTCTACTACGACTACTACTCTTACTATCACCACCATTACTACTACTGTTGCTACTCTACTACTATTTCTATTACATATACTACTATTACTACTACTACTGCTGCTGCTGCTACTACTATACTACTACCACTACCACCACCATTACTACCATGTTGCCACTGTACTACTACTACTACTACTATTACCACCACTACCACCACCACCATTACTACTACTGTTGCTACTTTACTACTATTTCTATGACGTATACTACTATTTCTACTACTGCTGCTGCTGCTGTTACTACTATACTACTACCACCACCATTACTACTATTGTTGCCACTCTACTACTACTATTACCACCACCATTACTAGTACTGTTGCTACTCTACTACTACTACTACCATTCCCAGAAATACCCTTATCACTACTACTACTTATTTTATTACTACTACTACTACTACGATGACTACCACCACCACTACTGCCATTACTATTACTTATACTATTACTGCCCCCCACTACTAAAAGTACCATTACTACTATTGTTGCCACACTACCACTACTACTACTACTATTACCACCACTACCACCACCATTACTACTACTGTTTCCACTCTACTACTATTACTATTGCCACCACCACCATTACTACTACTCTTGCCACTCTACTACTACTGTCATTCCCAGAACTACCCCTATCACTACTACTACTATTTTTACTATTACTTATTTTACTACTACTACGGCCGCCACCACCACTACTGCTATTACTATTACTTATACTACTATTACTGCCCCCCACTGCTACTAGTATCATTACTACTATTGTTGCTACTCTACTACTACTATTACTATTACTTATACTACTACTACTATCATTATTACTACTATTGCTTCTCTTATACTATGACTTATACTACCATTACTACTAGTTCTACCACTAAATCAGGGACTGGTCTACATGTCTGATAATTTCTCATGTTAATCTCATCTACTTTACCTTTTAATTAGGGATGGTCCGAACCGAGTTCGGTTCGGGTTCGTACGAACTCGAACTCTCGGCAATGATTCCCGCTGTCTGCCCTCTCCGTGGAGCGGGCGGATCCAGCGGGAAGACCGCCTGGAAGACTGGGATACAGCCATAGCCATAGGCTGTATCCCAGTTTTCCAGGCAGTCCTCCCACTGTATCCACCCGCTGCACGGAGCGGGCAGACAGCGGGAATTTGATGCCGAGCGTTCGGTTCACACGAACCCGAACCTCGGCAGGTTCGGACCATCCCTACTTTTAATATAAGGATACATTTTTAGGGGCTGGAATACCCCTTTAATATTTTCATATACAGTATTCAAACCACCCTGTCTGACTTGTATGACTTAAAGCCCCAACGGGTTTCGAGTGTCTTTCCTGATCCCGTATACTTCCTTTCCCCATTCTCAATCTTTTATGGAGCCTTTGACATATACTACGTCAGCCTACTTTTATACCTTTTGGCTTTCGAGGCTTTTATGTCGCACTTGGTTGCACAATTCAGGTGTTAATTGAAGGATGCGTACTCTTTTATCCATAGGACTTATATAACCTATATAACATTTATGATAGAAGAAAGCTCCTGCCTCCATAAGCGGCCCGTGTCACGGCGAGTCAACGCTTTTCTATTACACTTGTTAAAAAACAGAGCGTGTTGTCAAATCACATTACTACCCCGCGACCTGCTTAAAAGACTATAAACATCCTAATAAAACCTTACAATAATGTTTTTGACATCACATACAAAACCTAGCGGCTTTGTTTTTCAATCATAGTCGTTCTATAAAGGGACACAATGCCAGAGCTGGCCGTGTTATACAAGCCTGGCTCTTGACTTTTATACAAGGATTTGACATTTTCTGCTTTTCATTATAAACAGACCAAGTGAAGGCCCATGATTATTATCGTCATTATTGTTATTTTTACTCCATTAGATTAAAAAATATAGATGATGTAAGATGTCTATGAAGAATTTTTTTCATCTTTTTTTTTTTTTTTTTTTTTTGTGAGCCTAATACAATGGTATACGGGCTCTTACCTTTCCTAATGTGGACAATATAATTTGGGGATTTTTTTTTAATTTTTTTAACATAAATGGTTGAGAATAAATAAATGTAATAAAGCAATGGAATATTGTCCTTTTGTGACTTCTTTTCGCCATCAGAAATTGCTGTAGGTTTTCCTTGTTTATACATTCTTAGGCTATGTTCATACCACGTTTTTTTTCGTATTTCTTCGATCGTTGTTGCCGATTGAAACAACGGCCGTAGTTAATACGAGAAAATATGCTGCCCAGGTTTCTATGGGATCCCGGCCGGAGCGTATACGCATAGTATACACTCCAGCCGGGACCCCTAGCTGCGCTGCAAACAACTCACATGCCAGTTTTCTGCGCCTGCTATTCAGTGAATAGCGGCCGTAGAAAACCATGTCAGTGCCCACTATGGAGCAAGCGGCTGTGGCCACAAGCTTCATAGCGTGCAGTGGGGAGTTCTGATGCGGGCGCGCATGGATGCGCCCGCATCATAACTCTGTGGGCCGAAAGGTCATCCGGCCGGTACTGCAGCATGATCTTTACAAAGACTGGCCGCTCCGTGACCAAGCCGGAACGGCCGGCCTCTTACGCCATGTGAACATGGCCTTATATTAGTTTTACGCAGGGGGCTTTTACCTCTCCTTATGTGGATAATATAACTTTTTTAACGTAAATGGTTGACAATAAATGTATATAATAAAGCAACAGGAGATTATTCTCTTGTGACTTATTTTCGTCATCAGAAATTGCTGTAGGTTTTCCTTGTCTATACATTCTTATATAAGTTTCACGCAGGTGTGAAACCACTTAAAGGAAGCTTGTCACCATAAAAATAACATCCAATCAGTGGGCAGCATGTTATAGAGCAGGAGGAGCTGAGCAGATTGATATATACTTTTGTGTAAAAAAATATTTGTATAACGTTTCACCTATTCAGTTACAAAATAGGACCGCCCACTGGACTCCTAAACCCAGAGATTTAAATGAATAAATGACACATTCTACTGAAATTTTTCCTATAAAACTATATATTAATTTACTCAGCTCCTCCTGCTCTATAACATACATTTGTAAGATTGGACTTCTTGTTCAATGTGCCAGGTTCCCTTTAACCTCTTTTATATCAGACTCCAGAGGTGTAGTTCAAAATCTTTTATAGGGCCCCCATTTACCATGTGTTGGGTAACATATTGTTGTCTTTTTTGTGTTCTTAGCATTTGGAAGTGACTGCAGATATAGTGAATGCAGATATAGGCGGTGACGCAGAGGACACTGTTTTCTTTCTATGGCACTCTCTTTCTTAAATATTGTATGAGTGTTGCTGCTAATGCAAATCAGAGTTTTTTTTTCATCTGTAGTCCCATGTCTAGCCGAGTTATTTTGCTGTCATTCTTCAAAAAACACTTCAAACATTATGTTTATGCAAATGAAAACAAAGCGCCTTAGTGTCGCAATGGTTTTCATGGTAAGTACGGTAGGAGTCCTGACCTTCATAAGCTGCTTCATGCATGCAGATATTATTTTAAGAGCTATTTTTCTGACAAATATTCAGGACATCTCTTTATATTCTCAGATCTATCTCTAGGGTATTGGTTTACCCTGGGGCGATCCAGCTTAGTTATATGGTATCTCAATATTCAATAATACTAGGAGGCCATCTTATAGAAGTTATATACTTGTACATAGGAGCAGTATTATAGTAGGTATATTCTATATAGGAGGCATTATTATAGTAGTTATATTCATGTATATAGGAGCAGTATTATAGTAGTTATATTCTTGTATATAGGAAGCAGTATTATAGTAGTTATATTCTTGTATATAGGAGCAGTATTATAGTATTTATAGTCTTGTATATAGGGGCAGTTTTATAGTAGTAATATTCTTGTATATAGGAGCAGTATTATATTAGTTATATTCTTGTATATAGGAGCAATATTATAGTAGTTATATTCTTGTATATAGGGGCAGTATTATAGTAGTTATATTGTTGTATATAGGAGGCAGTATTATATTAGCTATATTCTTGTATATAGGAGCAGTATTATAGTAGTTATATTCTTGTATATAGGGGCAGTATTATAGTAGTTATATTCTTGTGTATAGGAGCAGTATTATAGTAGTTACATTGTTGTACATAGGAGCAGTATTACAGTAGTTATATTCTTGTATATAGGGGCAGTATTATAGTAGTTATATTCTTGTATATAGGAGCAGTATTATAGTGGTTATATTCTTGTATATAGGAGTAGTATTATAGTAGTTATATTCTTGTATATAGGGGCAGTATTATAGTAGTTATATTCTTGTACATAGGAGCAGTATTATAGTATTTATATTCTTGTATATAGGGGCAGTATTATAGTAGTTATATTCTTGTACATAGGAGCAGTATTATAGTATTTATATTCTTGTATATAGGGGCAGTATTATAGTAGTTATATTGTATATAGGAGCAGTATTATAGTAGTTATATTCTTGTATATAGGAGCAGTATTATAGTAGTTATATTCTTGTACATAGGGGCAGTATTATAGTAGGTATATTCTTGTATATAGGGGCAGTATTATAGTAGTTATAATGTGAACAAAGGTATAGACGCCAGCGCTGTCAGAGTCCTGGTTAACCTTTGATTGCACGCAGGTGCTGAACTCAAGGCTCCTTTACCACACTGATCTGTATAGGCCGTGCTCAAGGGCAGTGAATACAGCAATGGGAGAAAATAAATCCAAGCACTCACTCAAGCACTGGTGAGTATATGGATTTATTTTCTCCCATTGCTGTATTATAGTAGTTATATTTTTGGTTTTCAAATAATTTTATTAATGATTTTCTGTATAAGTGCACACACAATTAGCCTAACATAGGTGTAACAACAAGGCCTAACAGTAGGCCAACAAAGAACAATAGGC
Organism: Dendropsophus ebraccatus; assembly: GCF_027789765.1. Classification (NCBI taxonomy): domain Eukaryota; kingdom Metazoa; phylum Chordata; class Amphibia; order Anura; family Hylidae; genus Dendropsophus; species Dendropsophus ebraccatus. Next base: position 172,785,689 of record NC_091456.1, read on the forward strand.
GGAAAATATTACCATTGTCATGAAGTAACATCACATCATGTCCCGTGATAGAATTAGTATCCAGTAGTCTCGGTGAAGTCTATACGGGGTCCCAAGACCAAGAAAAAACAGGAGGACGTTTTTCTTCCCTTAACTGAATCGAATATCTAGATTCAACACAGAACATATATTAAGCATACACACACCGACAGACACGCGACTACCTCCACCTAGTGAGGCCTGCTTACAGTAGATGTGGGATCCAAATAGGACATCTAGGGCTGCCAGACCTTGTGGAATAATTCTTCCTTATCATTAAGAATGGCATGGAGTCGGGCATTGACCATTATCCAGTTTAGCTTAGATTTAACCAAGTCTATTGGCACCGTTGCTTTTTTCCATGAAGTTGCTATGGCAATTTTAGCGGCTAGAAATACAAAGGAGGCAAACCATTGAGAGGTCTTTGGCAGTCCTGGAATTTTCACATTTAGTAGAGCATAGTCGGGTGACATCCATACTTTACATTGGGTCAGTGAGTATAACATGTTAAAGATCCTACGCCAAAACCTTCTAAGTTTCGAGCAGGTCCACCATGTATGGTATATTGTTCCCTCCGCTCCACAATGAGAGGGGTATTCCGGCACCATCTTTGCTATACGTACAGGTACCAGGTACCATCTTAGGAGTACTTTATAGTTGGCTTCTACTAGCGCTGCATTTATGGATATTTTAGCTGTATGTTGAGCAATATCCTGCCATTCACGGGTGGAATAAGAAACTGATAGGTCACGTTCCCACTGCACCATATAGCTTAGTTTATCCGGTATATTTTTGTTTACAGAGGGCAGTATTATAACAGTAACTTTTTTGGTATTATAGTAAGTATAGTCCTGTATTATAGTAAGTATAGTCCTGTATATATGGGCAGTATTATAGTAGGTAAACTCACAGGCAAAGGTCTTAGCTATAACCTAAATGTACTGCTGCTGAACGGTTGTGTGGGCTGTAATTTATGGCAGGACAATGTCTTTATGAGTTCACTGTCTCTGATATCCGTATAATGGCAGCCATATTGTCAGATATGACTTAATAGAAAGCCAGCTGGACAGGAAAGGTCAGTGTAAAGACTTTTTCCCGTCAATTTTTTTTCTTTACATAGATTGCTGGATGTGTGTTATGTCGTGTTATAGCTGCAGTATTCTGATCTCTACAGCCGACGACTCTTTCATCAACACAACAGGAGTCTGTCTGGAACTAATTGGATGCAATGGGCAGGACAGGATGGTATCTATGGCTCAGATGCATATTACTGTACCTAATTCACAGGATGTATGCTTATTACAGGATTAGCCATGCACTTTAGGATATCATTTCTTTAATGAAAAGAGAGAAAGCAATTTCCTTATGTGTCTAAATGAGATTGAGCGTAGCCAATCAACCATCAGGACGCTCACCTAACCTTCAAGTCTACATATAGTAAGTCCTATAAAATGACCTAAATGTAAACAATTAGTCCCGTCATATGACACTTGAGGGGTATAAATGTAAATAATTTGTTCCATATGCAACTAAATTGGGCAGAGAGACATGGGGCAATGACAGCTGAAAAGATTGAGTATATTGACATTGAGGGAGATTTATTTAAAGGGGTATTCCAGAGATTTTTGTGCTCAGGACATGGTAAATAGAAAAAAATCTTATACTCACCTTCCTCACTCCCCTGCTGCTATCACTGTCTCAGTGTCACTCCCCACTGTGAAGAATTTACTTGTTTTTGTGTGGGAACAAGGACCTTCCTACTATACCAATATGTGGTGTGTCATCTGATAGGATAAGGAAGTGCATTTTAGGAGATGCTATCACCAAGATATTGGTGGCATTGAGGAAGCAAGCACCAAGTACTGGAGTTTTTTTTTAATATTTATATGCAGTTTTGGTACTGAATATAATGACATAGTCACCTTGGGAATATGTGGTGGACCAAACTCACAGTCGTTCACTAGTGTTGAACGAACTTGCCGAACATTCGTATTTGAAGGAACATGAACACTCAGCATTTGACAACTGGTGGCTGGAGAAATTGGTTGCAGCACCTGGGAGTCGTGCCATATTCTGCATCCATGTTTTCCTGGCAGCCCTAGGATATCATTCAACTTTTCCAGGAAACCGGAGTCGATCTTTTGGGTCTGGCAAAACTCAAACGTTTGGCAAGTTCGCTCAACGCTACGGCCCACCCTTGTTGCATCTACATATGGGAAGGAACAATGACTTAAACTCCTGTACCCCAACACAGAATCAGTTATAGGACCCTCAACTTAATTAGAAAACATGAGCGCTGTCTGCTATCTGCAGTTGACGATGCTGAAAAATAATGACCGACATCAGTGGTCACGCAGATGCCTGAGCTATAAGTTATAAGTTATAAGGGTTAGAACATGGAACCGGACCCATTTTAAAGTTAAAAAATCCATATTGTCCTGCAAGAAATAATTCCTCAATCATGGGTCCCAGATAGAAAATCATGGGTCCCAGATGGTAGGGCGGCAAAAGTGTAAGCTAAAACCTAAATTTGGGGGGTTGTGAAGGGGTAAAATCATATTTGTTTATATCCGATCTTTGTGCAACCAGATTTTGTTTGCTTTCACAGCTGCTATCTGGCATTGAGTTACCGTTTTTCTCGATCCCCCCTAATGCTTCCTACTCGTGATCATTTTTTTTCATTGTTATCGCTATTTTCTTACCCTTATTCCTGTGTTTGATTGTATTCTCGTTCGGTTGTGGGCTCCCATGTAATGGCCCATAGATTAGCTTTTTGTACGTTCATTGCTTAATGATTATTCCACCGATTTTTTTTTTTCACCTGTGATTGCAAAACTGCCTTCCATTAATTACTGAACCGAGAACAAACGACTGATTAGTAATGGAGGCGGAATGACTGCGCCTTAATCAGATGCCTCCTCGCAGGTTCCTGCATGTAAATGCCTGATATATATGTTATATTTACATTGGCGATGATTGACTCTGGAGAAATGAAGATAGCAGAAAATCACTGCCAGTCATCGAGTGAATGACACTGTCACAGGGACCTCCATGTGATGGAAATGAGGAATATTGCCGGTGTTTGGAAGGTAATTTGTCTCCGTGTTGCTTTTAAATCAATCTTTAATTATCTTCATTCTTTCAACAACCCAGACATAGAAATCTTCATCCGGAAGCCTCAGCTGTTCTAATTACCGACCTTTACTCTATACCCTGATTTTTTACATATCTTATTAACCCTTTTCCATAATTACACATTCGCTATGTAGAAAGTTGTTTGTGTACAGTATGTGCGCACTAGAGAAGAGCAAAGGATGAATCAAATCGATCCCCATCCCAAAATCTTATGGGAAGTCTTCACCATTTTCGCAGAAGACAGAAGACTTCCCCCGAAATGAATACCATAAGATTTTGGGATGGAGATCTTTGGATTACCCTTACACTTTCTTGGCATTAATCTTGAATATGGTTGGATACAGTCCTAGGAGACCTCTGAGTGTAATACATAATTATTTTCCTTTTGATTCAACCCAAATTTATTAGTCCAAATTCAATCCAATGACTGATCCAACCAATGTGATTCTGAAACGAATTTCTAGGAATTTACTCATCTTTAGCGTTCACCCTTAAAGGGTCATCCTTGGCTAACTTTGGATTGGAGAAGAACATGAAATGGCTTAGATTTTTAACCATATGGGTAGATGGTATTTACTGCCCAACATCTCCGAGGATGAGCAGATATCTCACTAAATGTGGGTGACAGATACAGAGAGTGGGTGGGATGTAGTCAATACAGAGACATATACTGTAGGGAAGGCACCTTGGCCAAGTGGCTTAGATACGAGGTTATGGCAGCAAATTGATTCTTTTGTCTTGACAAATAAGTCTTCCTCGGCCTCTGGAGACTTTAACCTTCGAGGATTACCTGTTATTTTATGTAGAGCCAACATAATATGCTCATTCTCAACTATTTTCATGAATACTCTGGTTGTGCGTCATCATCTTAGGGGCATTTAGTGATTAAATGGTGGTAACACACATACTCAACTATGGCTCCACTCAACCACCAGGCACAGGACCCTCATTCTTGCGATTGGTGCAAGTTAGTTTTAAACGGATCTGTCAAAACGTTTGAGTTCGGCAACTTTATCCAAACCCGAGAGCTCAGCGTTTGATTCCCCACGGCTGCAGAAGTTCTATGTAGCCTATGTAGCCTATGTAGCCTATGTAGTCAGGAAAACATGGATACAGCCTAACGGCCTATGACTATGTCCATGTTTTCCAGGACTCCCAGAAGCGGCATCCAACTTCTGCAGCCACGAGAAATTAAACGCTAAGCTCTTGGGTTTGGATAATGTTGCCGAACCCAAACATTTCGAGAGATCCAGTAAACACTAGTGAAGATTCCGACCATTGGACCCTCACCAATAAAACACCAATAAGAGTTGAAAATGGAGATACATCTTTCATATCCTCTTATGAACCAATTTTGTAAAAAAAAAAAAAAGAAAAAAAAAAGTTGCCAGCCCCTTGAATAAAGCACCTAAAAGATCAGGAGATAATAAGAGCTTATTGAAAAAAAAAAAAAAACATTGAATTTCCTAATCCCTTTCATCTACAAATATATTGACGAGAATGTTCTTTAAATGTTAATGTTCTTACCACCCTAATAATAAGCAATTTTTTGTCGTTTTTTTTCAGGTTTACATAATTGAAAATAAACATTAAAATTCAATTTGCTAAGTCCTCTAATTAAAAGCTCCATTGTGACTTATTGCTCTAATCCGCGCTTCTCTTAATGAACCCTTTGTATAGAAAGCTTTTACGGCGGTTGAAGAAGGTGCTTGTGAACATTACATTACGCTGAATATTTTATTTTTTTATTTTTTTGACAGACAATTTAAAATTTTAAAGAATTCTCCTATAAGATGTGACATTGCCGTTCACCCTTTTGGGCGTACTAAATGGAAGTTTTAAGATTCTGATCTTTCCGGTTTGCTTCTTGCTTATTCTCCCTGATAAAGCGAGAAAATTGAGACTGGTATTATCTAGTGGCAGACTTATCCGACAGCTAAAGTTCATTACATGTATAGCTGGAAATGTAAAATCCTTGAGTGAAAGAGAAAATACACACTGGGAAAAAAGTCCAGTCCACATCGAAGCGATATGGTCATGCGTTAGTGTAATAAGGACGAGGTTTAAAAAAGAAGGAAGAGTGTGCTTTGGAGGGAAATTTGAATGATCCAGGACGGCAAAAGAAAACTTGTAGGTAAAAATATGGTGGGTTTAATTCTTCACCAAAGGAGGTACAAATATCATATAAACAGGATATCAGTCATAAGAGAAATAAGGCAATAATCTTACAAATGTCTTAGAATGTCTCTGTGGTTCAAGTCTCAGAGTCCCAAAAATGCTGGGGATGTAGTCTTTCCAATGGTGACTCCAGATTTGGCTTGAGAACAAAGAACTTCCTTGGGTGAATTCCTGAGGTGGGGGCTAACAAACCCCAGATGTGCGTGGAGGCTTCTCTTGAAAGATGGTATACAAAAAGACCCCCCAACCAACTAACCTTCTAAGTCTATATACTCTCCTGACCGGGAAAATATATACACTTATGCCCAAATATGGTTACACCCAGTACAACTTATATCCCAAAAATGGTATACTGGCAAAGCTCCAAGTGGATTGGTCAAGCTGGACACGTAGCTATATCTCACTATGATCCATACATTACCCACGTGACCATTTAGACACGACCATATTAGGACTTCCAGTCATCCACCATTTTGGAGGTCAAGAAATTACTAGGTGAGAGTTCAGCCCTATACTCAATATGAGAGTGGAGAAGAGAATGAGACTGTAATACAGTGTAGATATATCTTGTATGATAATAATTTGGTTCCACTAATGCCAAAGATAATATGATCCATTCAGCCATTAATAAGGTTAGATGTTATAGATGGGGTTACAGGTTATTAGTTTTTTACATTTCCCCCTCTTTATGCTTTGGAGATAATTTCCAAGCATAAAATTTTCATGCAAACCCATTCATTCCTCCATTCGTATCACATTCGTATCACATTCATCCGTCACCGCATGTCACACTTTGTCATGGATCGTATTATTTTGCTTGGCTTGTGGTATAACTTGTTCCAAATTGTTTACAGACTTAGTAGTTTGTATTCTCCTCACCATTTCTCTTATTATATTGTCTCCTTTGTTTACCTCTAATTTTACCTTGTTATACAATTTTTTCATTCTATACATCAGGAATATTTGATAAATAATACATAATAATACAAGAATAGAAATAATAACAATAGGATTAGATAATATGTTTCCTGCAGCAGAATTCACAGAAGTTTTCGACCACATATTTACAGATTTCTTTAAGTTTTTCCACCAACTATACCCTGACATCTGATCCCATTCATGTCGGATTTGTTCCAATTGGCCCTGTTGGTGTTGGAAAGTAATATCAGCATTCTGTAATTGTTTCTGTAACACTTCCAATAGCCCTTTATCCTTCTTTATCTCCTCAGTCCATTGCTGCCAAGGGAACTGATTTACCTGAGTAAGATTTAGTTGTATCGGTAACGCTCTGAGATGTTCTGTAGGGAGAGACGTTACACTGATCTTTTCCCCCTGTATCTCTATGGCTTTTACATCGCCTTCCATACAATATAATCCTCTAGATAAAGTCTCTCTATGGATACAAGTGCTAAAAAATGCTGTTACCACTTCCTCCTCCAACATCACCTGGAAACAGATTTTCCTTAATTCTACCTGAGTTACAAGATCATTGATAGATGTCACCATCTCAATTCTTGCCTGGCATGATGTCTGATTGTGATAGCAAGAATGATGGATAACCTTGTCTTGACCCATTAAACAAATGATCTTAGAATCAAAGTGCAGACATGATGATAAGTCTAATTGTACCAAATCATCCCCCTCAACTACAAACTGTGTGTATTGTAAGTGATAGAGAATGACCTGTGTATCACTAACAGGAATACCTAATACTGTGACAGGTACGAGTGACTGTTCGTTCCCAGTTATTGGTATTAATGAGGTGCCAATACAAACCTCTTCATCACAGCCGCTCCACTTATTTACCCATAACTCCATGTGTCTTAAGCTGAAGCCATAACGTTCGGGTAAATTTTTCAATAGACCTAAAGGTACGATGCCACCTTGCAAAGCCTGAGTGATCATCTTTAGGTTAGTTGAGTACTCCACTTGGATCTCTAGACAAGCCCTGGAGACCTGCGTCTCTTCTTGACTTTCTATTAATCCAAGTGAAACCTCCTGAAGATGAGACACTGAGGATCCCAATACTTTGGCTGTATCTAGAATCATACTTTCAACAAGCTGGTTCAACCCTTTTTGTACTGCTACTCCCTTATTACCAATATATCCTATGGAACTCAAATCTGTTTTCAGGGTATTAATGTCCATAGTATTGACCAAACTTCCTATGGTTCCCAAACCTCCTAGAATTCCTTCTACTGCTCCTCGTCTCTTTTTGGTGGTTTTAGTTGCATGTTGTCCGAACCACTGTGCTAAGCCCTCTTCCATGTTATGAAGATGTGGTTTACACTGGGGATAAGTGGAAGATATTTTCCAATCAGTGATATTAAATGTCCAAACAATGGTGGCAAACGATCCATTCCGTAACAAAGGCTTGGTTTGGAAATGGTTAATTTGAAATGGATTGGATGGTTTGACCCTTGTGTCAGTACACTTATTATCCTTGGGAGACCATACATTTACATTCACTGTATCACAATGCCTATATGTATCTCCCTTTATAGCACAACATTCATATAGACCTGAATCTTCCTGGGAAAGATGTTCCTGACGAAACATAAGATATTGTCCGTCCCAGCTAACACTTCCAGTTTGACCATTGTGAATTACACCAGTAAGTCTGTTGACAAACCTACCTAAGGGAATTCTCCCTTTTGACCATGTTAATGTTGTGTCACTAGGTAGTGGTAATCTGGTCCCACATTGTAATTCTATTGGTTCTGTGTGTTCTTGAACTCTGATGTTAACTGGACTTACTCTGACTTCAGGTGCTATTTTGTTAGTTGCTATAAATTTGAGATTAATCGTTACGAGGGCATTTCCTTTAACCATCTGCCAATTCCATACCTTTGCCCAATCTTTTTCATCTTCCGATATAAGAAGATCCTTTGGAACCAGGTAAAGTATGTAATTTGAAGATTTGTATAAGATTTTCTCCCCGGATCCAACTCTTTTACCTTTTGCTAACATATGATTATTAATATCCCCTGAAAATCGTGGTGGTTCTTCCCCTTTAACTCTAAAACCCCAAAATATGGTTCCTGTTGGAGTACACTCCCATGTTCCTGATTGATTATTGTGTATGTAGTTACCCTGAAACTGTGTAAACCCAGTCTTAGGTCCTGCCTTTATATTCATTTCTATGGTGGCATTATGTTCAAAATGGATTTCTACACAACATGTAGCTTCATATCCCACACAAAGATCCCCAACTAAGTCATTGGCAGTATCAATGTCTCTTGTATCCAACAAATCATCAACGATGGTAACTTCTCTAGATTTGCGTGAGATCAGTTCCTTCTGAGTTGGTTCCTTGAATTCGCTTGCAGATCGTTTAGAAGAATAATGATGTACTTCATATATCGTACATATGGATAATATGAGAAATATTGGTGTTAGGAAACACCTCTTCTTCACATCCTGTAGACATCGACTTCCCTCTTGAAGATTTCGCTCCGTCCGGAGATGACTTTTATTCGTCATTTTACTTCAGAGAGGTTTGACCTGTAAAGACAAGCAGTATCATTAATCAGGTACAAACAGTTTGCACTGATCAACATGTATCCATAACTTATGCTGTCTACGCTTATTTTTAATCGTCTTAGCTGTTCTTTGAACTAGGATCATAACCTGACCCATTGTGTCAATGATTTCAAAAGGACCTTCCCAGTTACTTTCCCAAGGTCCACTCTTCCTAAAGGTTTTTATCATTACAAAAGCTCCCTTTACAAATTTAGAAGAATGAGGAGGTACCATGCGCTGCATTCTAGATGCTGCATACGGTAGAATCGTTTTCAGATTCTCTTGGAGTAACTGTAGCCATTTAGTTCTTGCTATGGCATCTTTCTGTGGTGTCGACAAAAATGGTTCATTAGGAAACACCAGAGGCATTTTCCTACCTGTCATCAATTCAAACGGAGTAAACTGTGTAGTTGAAGAGCTTGACCCTCTGATACTCATGAGTACAAAAGGTATTGCATCAACCCACGTATTACCTCTGTCCAATAACATTTTGGCAATTCTGGACTTAATCGTTCTGTTCATCCTTTCAACAATCCCTGCTGACTGTGGATGATAAGGCACATGGAATCGTTGTTGTATACCTAAGATTGAACATACAGCTTGCATAACTTTGCCAGTAAAATGGCTACCTCGGTCAGAAGATATTAACTTCGGGATCCCCCATGTACAAAAGACATGATTCACCAATGCTCTAGCCGTAGATAAAGCATCGTCTTTCCGGACCGGAACCAGTTCCACCCATTTAGAGAAAACATCCACCACAACTAAGGCATATTTAAGACCATTCTTACCGGCAGCTAGAGGTCCGATATAGTCTATTTGTAAAGATGCCCACGCCCCCTCTGCAGGTGCAATCCTCAGAAGTGGAGGTTTCTGTCCTTTCGGCCTTGGATTCACTTGCGCACAAACAAGACATGACTGAACAACTCGTTGTACAGTCAATTCCATGGAAGTCCAGAAAAATTTTCCTTTAAGGACTTCCATCAACTTCTGTTGACCCAAATGACCCAGACTTTCATGGTTAAAACGAGTGAACTCCATTTGCAAGTGTTTTGGTACAACTGGTAATAAGTTTCCATCTTTTTCATAACACACCACTCCATTTTCACAAACAAATGGATGTGTTATATTGTTCTTGCATTCAATGATGAACTGATCTTTCATCTGCTCCTCACTAAATGATATCACCTTATTCTCAACAATCTTAATTGGTACGGCTTCCAGAGATTCAGTCTCCATCACTATCTCTCCTGTCAGCGCTGCCTCTTTTGCAAGAAAATCCGCCTTCTCATTGCCCACAGCTAAATCACTAGTTCCTTTCCTGTGTCCTGGAACTTTGACAATGGCATATTTGTTAGGATTTTTGGAAGCAAGCTCAAAGATAGTTTGCAATGTGTCTTTGTGGACTAACACCTTGTTAGAAGAATCCACAAATCCTCTTCTTTTCCACACAGATAGGTAATCAGTCAATGATCGAACAACATAAGCACTGTCACTGTAAATTACCAAGGGACCACCGTTCTCTCTCTCATTGAGCTCCAAAACTGTTTTAACAGCTTCAAGTTCTGCTCTCTGAGCTGAGAAACCTCCTGGTAATCTGTACCTTAATTCTCGACTTTGGTTTGGAAACCAGATGCCACATCCAGTATGATATGTGCCTCTTAGACAGAAACGTGATCCGTCAACAAAAACTGGGTTATCATCTTCTCCTGCTTCTCTTCTGAAGAGAATTGGATACTCCCCCTGAAACGTATCAATGCACTCATGACACTCCCCCTCATACTGCATTAGTTGAGGAAGAACGTACTTTGCATTGTGATCTACTTCAATCTGTTTTGGGGACAAAGATAACAACCAATGTGCAAATCTCTGATGGGAAACACCTGGCACACTTTTTTCAAGAAGAAGTTTCAAAGTAGAGTGAGGAGTTTGCAAAATTAATTTGTCAAATCCCACAATGTGTTCTGTAGCCTTAACTGCAAAATGCACGCCCACTAGATGCCTGGCACAAGTTTCAAATCCCTTCTCCACCGGAGAAAGAAGTTTAGAAAAATAACCAATGATCCTCCATTCATTACCCTGCTGTTGTAACAGAACAGCTGAGACAGCCGTCTCAGACGTATGAACCTGTATTCCAAAAGCCTTTGAGGGATACATTGTAGCCAGAGCTGGAGCTCTCTGCAGATCAAGTTTCAATTGCTCAAAAGCCATCTGCTGTTCATTACCCCAAACAAAGGATTTGTCATCATCAGTATCTTTCAATACATCATACAGAGGCTTGGCCTTCTCTGCAAATCCTTCAATGAACTCTCTGGAAAAATTCACAAGACCCAAAAACTGTCTCAAACTTTTGTATGTTGTAGGGACAGGCAACAATGCAATAGTCTCCACTCTTTCCTGTAGAGGGCGTCTCTGACCAGGACTAATCCAAACTCCCAAGTATCTAACCTCATGTTTCAACAGTTGTACTTTCTTTGGGTTCAATTTCAGCCCAGATTCATGCAACACTCTGAACAATTCATCCAACAAAATCAGATGAGTCTCCCTGTCCTCCGTTGCCAACAAAATGTCATCCACATATTGCAAAATACAATCTGGCCTAGAAAATTTTGACAACACTTTTGCCAACGCCTGATGAAATACACTTGGGGATAGGTGAGCCCCTTGCGGAAGCCTGCAAAAAACGTACTGTTCATCGCCGAACGAAAAACTGAATTTATATCTCGATTCTTTTTGTATAATTAATGAATAAAAGCCGTTACTTACATCTAACACGGTAAAATATTTCGCCCTTGCGTTCAACCGCGCCATTATATCAGGTGTGCTTGCCACAATAGGCGCTACATTTGGCGTATACTTATTAAACAACCTCAAATCCAAAAGCATCCTGACCGATTTGTCACTTTTCATCACTGCCCATATTGGATTGTTTGTTATTGAATTGGCTTTGCAAACAACTCCTTGTTGAAGAAATTCCTTAATTATCTTAGACAAAGGCTCTATGGTTTCTGGCGGCAACTTGTACTGCTTCTGTGGGGGAGGGTCTAATCCATCCACTCTGACTTCAAATCCTTTCAATGTTCCAACCTCATTCCTGAACTGAGCCCATAGAGAAGGATATTTCTGCACAATCTCAACAAGTTCCAGATCCTCATTGTCTACCTCTGGCCAAACATGATTTGGAGAAATTTGCTCAACCAAATTAATCCCTGCAACTGAAGCATAATCACTTGGATCAACCACCACAGCTTTACAATTTTTATTGCCTTTCCAGATCACTTGATTTGCTAGATCAATGATCCAGCCTTTGGCTTTCATCAAATCAGTACCAAGAATATTCTGAGAACTAGGACAATACCAAACATCAATCTCTATGCTCAAATAACCAGGAATCTCAAACAAAACACCTTTCACCAAAGTTGCGTCAGTGGTCCCCTTCCCACTGAAACCAACAATTGTACAAACTGGAGCATTAGGGCTTAACAACATGTGCTGCTGATTAGTTACACTGAGCTGAGCTCCTGTATCCAAAAGGAATGTGACGTCATTACCATCGAGAATCCCCCTCACAAACGGCCTTCCACAATTATCCACTGAGAAAGGGGCTACAAGTTCCAGTGAACAATGGGTTAAAACATTCTTTAGTCAATGGGAGGATGGCACACCCTCCTCAGGTCTCCCTGCCCCCCTGCTGTCCGGGATAGCAGAACCATTCTTTTTCATTTCCTGTATCTGTCTTGTTAGGTCTGCATACGGAGATGTAGAAGTACTTTCTCCAGACACAGAATTTGTAATAGTCGGGGCTGTTGGGACTAAACCATTTTCATGGGACCTAGAAAGTTGTCTACGGAGAAAAGCACGGCACTGATTTTTTATGTGACCAGGCCTCTTACAAAAAAAACATGTGGCCTGAATTCTACCTCTTTTCTGGGTCATAAATTCCCCCTGTCCAGCAGCCTGATGTATCTGTGGCTTGGGTAGGCTGCCCTGGGTTTGCTCTAACTGTTGATCACTTTTATTCTGTACCGTTGCAACCTTAGCCTTCACCTGATTCACTTTGATTGATCTCCTTATGCGATCAATAAAAGTAGCCGCATCATGCAAGGATGGCTTTTCTGACGCAATATGCAAAGACAAAGAATCCAAATAACCAAACTTTTTCACAAATGCAGCAATCATTTCCGGAGGCTCCTCCCCCTCCTCCACCTTCATTACCATGCGGTACGCTTTCTCAAATTTCATCAGAAATGAGAACGGGTCCTCCTGTGGGCTAACTTTTAATGATTCCAATATAGACAAAGAAGGGAGAGGCTCTCCTGTCATAAACAGAAGTAATTGCCTCAACCGATCCGAATCCGAACTATGATAGCCATCGCTCCTCGGAGATGTCTCTAATCTTTTTGACATATGGGAGGGTAACCAAACCTTGAATACTTTATTCTTTTGTTCCTCAGTCAGATTAAACTTATCACAATTCGACTCAAAAAGATCAATGTTAAAGAATGCATCCATCCTGTCATTAAAAGCCGGAATATCCTTTGCTATTTTCATCAACTGATCATGAATTTTCAAATTCAACTTAGCAGCTCTCTCATGCAATTTTCTTCGTTTTATTACATCTGTACTAATAATCTCTTCGTCCTCGCTATCTATTACATTTCCGGAAACATTCGGATTTGGCACAAAAGACCCATCTGCAGTAGTTTTACTTTTCTTAGTTAATGTACACACATTTCTACTTCTATGATCAATCCTGTTACCCCTGGATATGTCTGATAACAACTGTGTCTTTACATCAATTTCCTGTTCATACAATTCAAGCTGCTGCGCCAAAATGAAACAGTTCTCACAATCTGAATAATCCTTCTCTGACTTTGTCTCTGCCTGCTGAACCACACAGACATTTCTTCTTTGACCGTCCTCTATTAGTATATCATTGAAAATCTTTACCAGATTTAAAACATTTCTAAGTTTTCTTTTCTCTTTATCTATACACAACAATTTCTTGTCAATCAATTTATTACTCTCCAAACATTGCTGATACAATCTCTCCCATAACTGTGCATTTGTCTGACAATTATCAAAGCTAAACTGTACATTACTTTTACTGGCATAGCTATCAATGAAATCCATCCTCTATATATGATATAAAGAAGGAATGAAAATACTCACACTCTGGTAGCTTTTAGATGTTCTCCTCCTGGGATGCTATCTCAGTCACTGCCTGGATGCTGAAGGACGCTTCCGTTGTGACTCCTTTAATAGCCTTTAAATCCCAGACTTTAAAGGTCCTTTTCTTTGTTTATTTATTTGTCCGTAACCTTGTACAAACAACGCACAAGTCTGTCCCCCCTGAACTAGGTGAGGATCCAAAAATAAATAAAGAATCTGGTTGGCTCGCCACTCTGTAATAAGGACGAGGTTTAAAAAAGAAGGAAGAGTGTGCTTTGGAGGGAAATTTGAATGATCCAGGACGGCAAAAGAAAACTTGTAGGTAAAAATATGGTGGGTTTAATTCTTCACCAAAGGAGGTACAAATATCATATAAACAGGATATCAGTCATAAGAGAAATAAGGCAATAATCTTACAAATGTCTTAGAATGTCTCTGTGGTTCAAGTCTCAGAGTCCCAAAAATGCTGGGGATGTAGTCTTTCCAATGGTGACTCCAGATTTGGCTTGAGAACAAAGAACTTCCTTGGGTGAATTCCTGAGGTGGGGGCTAACAAACCCCAGATGTGCGTGGAGGCTTCTCTTGAAAGATGGTATACAAAAAGACCCCCCAACCAACTAACCTTCTAAGTCTATATACTCTCCTGACCGGGAAAATATATACACTTATGCCCAAATATGGTTACACCCAGTACAACTTATATCCCAAAAATGGTATACTGGCAAAGCTCCAAGTGGATTGGTCAAGCTGGACACGTAGCTATATCTCACTATGATCCATACATTACCCACGTGACCATTTAGACACGACCATATTAGGACTTCCAGTCATCCACCATTTTGGAGGTCAAGAAATTACTAGGTGAGAGTTCAGCCCTATACTCAATATGAGAGTGGAGAAGAGAATGAGACTGTAATACAGTGTAGATATATCTTGTATGATAATAATTTGGTTCCACTAATGCCAAAGATAATATGATCCATTCAGCCATTAATAAGGTTAGATGTTATAGATGGGGTTACAGGTTATTAGTTTTTTACATTATAGACAGAGAGGAGTTGGACTAATGACATTGTCTATTCTCTATGAGTTCATTCGAATGCCAATAGCCATTCCTTCCAACCATCTCCATAAACATGTGCTTGGATGGTGGCAACTCCTCTTGGGAAAGAGTAAAAGGATCAGACATTGAAATTTAACATGCCCAATCCTTGTCTCCAACATTAATTGTCGAAGGAGAATCAGAGGAACCACATGCACATGACAATAGTTGGCCAGTTGGTCAATTGGGTGATTCTGCTGATTATTCTTTAATGTGAATAAGAACCTTGCGTCAAGGTCTTCACATATATTAAAAATGTGGATGATGATGTCATTATCTAACTCTGGCAAATTTCGGAGAATTTTTATATACTGTATAGTATATATGAAAAAAAAAATCACTAAGGAACCTAATAGCAAGCAACAGTTTTTAAGGATGACTTCTTCGATACCCCCATCAAGAATTATCATGGTATAAAATCTCCCGAGGACTGAAAAATGTAAAATAATTTTACCTCTTGATAATTTAACAACCATAACCAATCGACCACCTGCTAAGGTTAAATCCATATGTTCTAGGTCTTAAATCGGTTGTGTGGGGAACAGAGGATGGCTCTAGCCTTCTGCTTCCAGTGCTAACTTACTGTCTTTTTATATACATCATGGAATTACTGTTTCCGAGGTAGGAGGGGGTGACATTGTGCATTTATTGGTTTACCAGCACGTAATGATCGGGACCTTTACAATTTCATAAGGTATACTTTTAAGAAAGACAGGAAGTTTGTGCTGTGAAGCAGAAGGCTTGAGCCATCTTCTGCTCCCCACACAATTCTGTTAAGGTCTCAATGTGCTTTTATCAAGTGTTGGCCAATAGTGTTGAGTGAACTTGCCAAACTTGACCACTCGGCATTTGACTCCCGTTGCCTGGAGAAGTTAGATGTAGCCTTTTGGCTGCCAGGAAAACATTGATACCGTCTATGGCCGATAGCTATATCCATGTTTTCCTTAGGGCTGTTTTCCTTAGGGCTGCATTCAACTTATCCAGCCACTGGGAGACAACGTTTGGCAAGTTTACTCAACACTACTACCTGACTGGTGGCTGATTGTCCAAAATGTATGGGGCATCCGGACTCCAGACAGATGATGTCAGGGGAGAGAAGGAATAGGCATATTGCCCAACCAGCTGTCCAACCCTTTTGTTTTTAGAGAGGAACCATCCCCAGAGCTGTCTGGCAGGAAAGTACCTCCATTCGCCTCAGTCACAACATATAAATGTTTGGCTGAGCTGGTTCATGTGCATGGGGAGAATGGGAGAGATAGCTGTCAGAAGGACAAATCTGAGGTCAACAGCTATTAAAGGGGAATAGGCACATTGAACCTACTGATTTCTTCAGGACAGCCAACCATCTAATGTGTGGAAGAACATTCATGTGCATAGACGGGTCTGGGAAGATACCCGTCCGCCAACGGCTATAGAAGGTGTATGGCCACCTTTAATTATATACCTATATGTTATGGTCAGCCTTGAGTTTTACAGGACTTATCAAGAGTTAAAAGAACAAAGCTGCTTGTTTCCAGAAACAGGCCACCATAGTTCTCACTTTGTTACTAGTATGGCAACTCCCTTTCATTGAAGTGAATGGAGCCAAGTTGTAATACGACCCAGAACCAGGACAGGTGTGGTGCTGTTTCTAGAAAAAAAGTTGCTGTTTTTCTATTCTTTCATAATCCCTTTAAGTAGTGTTTGCCTCATGTCATGTATCTCTCCTAATTGTGAACAGCCATGACCTGCCCCATCTCCATCCATTCTACCTGCTAGATCTTTAGTGGTTTCAAGAATACTTGAATTGATTAAACAGTGATGGGAAATTCTACAAAGAACCATTTTTAAAAAATCAACCAAAAATTAGAGCAAATGAAAATGTGACAGTAACAATACCTTCTTGAGGCAATATGGCCAGCGATAATATGACAAGTGTGATATCGTAAGTAGGAAATAATGAGGTTCAAGCATAGGATTTTTGTATGAAAATTAATTCTTGAATTCTAAGTAATTTTTGAATACATTTCCAATAGTCTTGCGATAAATTTAGAAATTTGGAATTTTAGGAAGTTTAAATGCAAAGATACTGTGAATAAAAAAAAATACTACTATTCTTCTCATCAGTAATTAAAGGGATACTCCAGCAATGTTTTTTTTATTATTATTTAAACCAACTGGTTTCAGAAAGTTACATGGATTTGTAAGTTACTGAAAAAAATCTCGTTTTCCTGCACTTGTCAGCTGCTGTATGTCTTGCAGGAAGAAGTGTATTTTTTCCATTCTAACACAGTGCTCTCTGCTGCCACCTCTGTCCATGTCAGGAACTGTCCAGAGCAGTAGCAAATCCCCATAGAAAACCTCTCCTGCTCTGGACAGTTCCTGACATGGACAGAGGTGGCAGCAGAGAGCACTGTGTAAGACTGGAAAGAATACCCCACTTCCTGCAGGACATACAGCAGCTGATAAGTACTGGAAGGCTTGAGATTTTTAAATAAAAATAAATTGCAAACCTATATAACTTTCTGACAACAGTTGGTTTAAAAGAAAAATATTTAATATTTAGTTTTTTTTTTAATTTTTTTATTAACCATAGTCTTTTAACATCATCATCACCAACTAGTGAATGTCCATTACAGGCTCATTTTTTAATACTGCCTCACCCACTACTACTTTTTCCCTGGTGGTCGACCAAGTAATTTCCTGCTAATGCAGTGTGGGATTTGTAATACATTGGGGTTTATAACAAAAAACAAACAAACAAATCTGTGTATAATTTTTAGATCATACAAATAATGCGGGTGCATCCGTGCGTGCGTGCATCAGAACTCTCCACTGCACACTAAGGAGCGAGCGGCCGGAGCCGATCACTCCATAGTGTGCACTGACAGGGTTTTCTGGGGCCGCTATTCACTGAATAGCGCCCGCAGAAAACTGATACAGTATGCCAGTTGTTTGCGGTGCCGCTAGGGATCCCGGCCGGAGGGTATACTATGTGTAAACGCTCCGTCCGGGATCGCATAGAAGGCAAGGCAAGGTATGTCTTTGTACAAACTACGGCCGTTGTTACCAATTGCAACAACGGACGTACTTTTACGAAAATATACGTTGTGTGAACATATTATACAGATACTATAGGCTGTACTGTCCAAAATATATCCCGAGACCCCTAAATGCCAAGGAGATCCCTAAGCATTTGTCCCTTAAGGCTATGTTCACACTACGTATATGTCCGGCCGCATATTTTCCGCGGCCAGACATATACGTGTAAAACTCCGGCCGGGATGTACGCAAGTTGCGGCCGGCTACGTACCGTCCACGAACTTACGCCCGTAAGCTACGTACGCTACCCGAGCGACGTACAGTATGTAGCGATCTGACAGCGGTATTTTACTTGGATATCTTCGGCCCCGGACACCCCACAGAACCTTTTGGATCGTCAAATCAAAGTGTAAAAAAGAAGAAATCACCACTCCGTACAGGACCACATGTTACGCTACGGGCGTAAGTTACAGCATTTCCGTCCCGAAACAATGGTCTGGTTCATTTTTTACGGCGCCGCATACGATCTGGGCATAAGTTCTTACGTAGTGTGAACTGTGCAGCCGTAGATCCTATACTTTGCATTGTACGCAAACTATGTAAATCTCCGGCCGCTTATTCGCGGGGCGCACTACGGCCAGAAACTTACGTAGTGTGAACCTAGCCTAAAACATATATAGCCCGCCTGCCCCCAATGGGAGGAAACCTCGGCCCCTCTATGACACTGCTTCATTAGAATCGATGGAGCAGCATCATAGAGGGGCGGGAGTTTCCTCCCACTGGGGGTGGGCCGGCCCAGGAATAGAACGGTGCCAAATGCAGGAATGGGGCCGCGGTTTAAAAAAAGGACCGCAGCACCCCTAAGCATTTTAGTTTGAAGTTTAAACGGCTTCCCTGTACCGCCACTGTTCTATGCATGTGCAAAACTTAAAGCGAATGTACTGATGGTACATTCGCTTTAAGTAATTCAACTCTATACAGTCAGGAGGGAGAATCATGATAGATAGGAACAAGACTTCTCACCAGAAGTCCAACTGTGTTCACCATTTTTCGCTTCTTTGCTTTTACCCGAGTAAATTCACTTAGTTTTGCTTTGTGCGCCCATAAAGCCCTCTCCTAAAAAAAAAGGAAGATAAGATATCGGGAAGAGTCATGTAGCTAAATATTTAAGGATATGAAGATTATTGGAGCTGTACACAGTTTGAATCCTCCTAGCTCAACATTTCTTTGATATACAGGATAATTAAGTTCTAACATATCTTGCATAAGAGCCTGTGAGGATGAAACATTCGTAGCGGCTGGAATGATTACTGAGCATTAGCTTCACATGCTGAATTACAAGCTATGGTTGTGTTGCTGTGCAGGCTAGAATCTGCTTCACACTAGGCTAGAAAGGTCCATCCAAGAGATTAATGGAGAGCCTTCAAAGAACCATTCCTTAGACATGAGTCTTGTAAATACGTCCAACAATATATATATATATATATATATATATATATATATATATTATTTGAGTCAATCATTTTTCAATGCTCGAGGGCCCGAATCAAGTTACGAACCCCATTGAAATCAATAGGAGGCTCAGGCATTTAAAGGAGGAGTCTGTCAGACTATAATATCCTGCATTCGGTAGAGGGGAATTTGAGTACTAACTTACCTCTCCCCATGCCCACGATGAGCAGTGGGCCAGCCACGGGACTCCCGCCGGGCTCCAGGATCTCCAGAGCTCACACATCATGACCCACCTGATGGACTGCCAACTCAGCCAGTCCGTGACTGGGGCGGGACGCCTCTCCAGTCACTGATTGGTTGAGCGACCAGTCCATTAGCCTAGACAGGCTAGAAATCCCCACCCACTGGCACCAAAATTAAGAGGAGAGTGCAGTACGGTATTTTCTACACTGACTTTTCTCCCTGAGTCATGACGTCCTCACAACTTGATGGACATGTGTCTTTTTTCAACCGTATTAACTATGTAACTATGTAACTATGTAACTCGGTGAAAAATTCCTTCTGGGAGGGGTCTTCCTGCCGGTACCACTGCTCACCATGGGAGAGGTAAGTTACTACTTACCAATTTCCCCCCTCCCCCTTCCAGCTGCAGGATTTGATAATCCACCAGACTTTTCCTTTAACCAGCTGCCCCCTGCTCAGCAGAGTGGACGGTGTCTGGTTCACCTTCAAGGAATGTCTAAACGAAAAAATACAACACGTTAATGCAAGAAAACTCCGCCGGTATGCCCTCATTTGATTTCTAATGTGTATTGCAGCAACATATTACATTTTTTTAATTGCTGTTTTTGTATATTTCGTTTATCTCTTCCTTTATGCAAGCACCACAAATTGCTTGGTCGAGCATCAGGCTCAATTGAACGCCACAATAGAGCATGCTGGCTCAACACTAATAATAATTAAATTACAAAAGAAGACAAGGGTTATTAAAGGGAATTTACCTTCCAAAATGCTGACTTTGTTAGAGAGCTGTTAGGTGAAGGAGACACATGGTACCTTTTATATATCTGTCTGGGCTTCTAGAATGTTGAAAAATGCTTTTATTCTCCTGTCAAAAAGAAGTTCCCAAGCTCCTGAAGTGCTGAGGGGCGTAACACTTCCTCACTCCCCCTCCCTGTTTTATTGGCAATAGAGATGAGCGAACCGGGTTCGGGTTTGAGTCCATCTGAACCCGATCGTTCGGCATTTGATTAGCTGGTACTGCTGAAGTTGAATAAAGCTCTAAGGTTGTCTGGAAACATGGTACAGCCAATGACTATATCCATGATTTCCACATAGCCTTAGGGCTTTATCCAAGTTCAGCAGCCACCGCTAATCAAATGCCGAAAGTTCGGGTTCGGATGGACTCGAGCATGCTCCAGGTTCGCTCATCTGTAATTGGCAATAAGATGAGTCCCAAGCAGGGATAGGGATGGGAGGGGGAGTGAGAAGGGGTTATAGCCTCAGCACTTGGGGCTTGAGAACACCTCTTTGATAGTGATGAGCAAACTTCCCAAATGTTTAGATTCGGTCAATCTCGAACACTCTGCATTTGGCTTGTTGGCTGGAGAATTTTAAGGCAACCCTAGGGAGTCCTGGAAAACTTGGATGCTTACCTGGAAGCCCCAGGGCCGCGTCTAACTTCTTCAACCACCGAGAGTCAACTGCTGAGCATTCAGGTTTGGTCAAATCCGAACATTCGGCAAGTTTGCTCATCGCTGCTCTTTGACGCTTTGCACGGTAGAATAAAAGCATTTTTGTATATTATGGAAGCACAGATGGATATATGAAAGGTACCATGTGTCTTATAGTAGCGAATTTGCCCCTGACACTTGATAACAGGGTAAGATTCAGTGATCATTCATGTAGCCAGGTCACACAAGCGCCAATCACGGAGAATACCATGCAAACCCAGGCAGTTCTTCAGACTCATCGTACGTGTCTGTTCATTTGACAGTCACAGCCAAAAGACAATGTGGTAAATGCTTCAGAACTCTTCCTTGTGTTCTACTCCAGTATTTTCTCCATAGCCAATTAATATAATGATACTTAGAAGTCTTGGAAATGTGACTACTGCATTAGCTTTCTGGAACTGAAATCTCATTTCTCAGTCCCGCATTCCCTACTTTGCATCTCATTGCCCTTTAGGGCAACCGGCAGCAAAACTGATTAGCTTTTGTTTCCACCGGTTATCTTAATCTCAGTACATTAAGAAGAGAAGTGCTTTATTCCTCTCTGTTAGGATGATAAATATGCCAATTCTGGTTGGAATCCTTATTTGTAATTTTTTTTATTTTTATTTAGTATTCAAGGATTTTATTGATTTAGTATATTCTATTAATGTGAGTAAACAATAGTCTGCTGGCTGGAAAGGTTTAGCATGGAATATTCTAAAAATGATCGTATTAATCCTGAATTTAATTACCAACCTTTCTATTATTTTATGGCTACCGCTGTTTTTATTGTTTGATGTAGTGGACGCATTATTGACCAAGCACAACGTGACTCTCCCTGACCCCTGTACGAACTCTGTAACACATGTTCTTATCTTCCCTATAACACATAGAGGACTAATTCTTGGCAGGTAGACCCTTGGGCCCCCCAGGTACCATGACCAAAGTGTAACAGCAAATTCTGAACCTTCTATATATATATATATATATATATATCCATGTGGCCAAAAATAGCCATCTACATAAGTACAAGGTCACCACAATATCATATAACCATTCAAAATGGAACTAATGCAAAGTAGTAGAGGATGAAAAGTATCTACTATCTACTTGATATGTGTTTTAATCGCTCAATTATATCATTGTTGAAGTTCCAGAACAAAACACCATGTGACCTATGTAACAGGTACGGAATTATCTGTCTTTTTCCTGTGTGATGTCTTGCTCTGCTCCAGATGATTTCTTACTGTCAGTCAAATTACATCACTTCCTAACAGACCAAAGAATATGGACTCCTAAGTGCGGAAATAATAGTTTAAATATATATGGGCCTAGGAAAGAACAAGGCAGAGGGTCTCTACTCAAAAAGAGAGCACCATCCATATAGATAGCAGGGCAGGGTGGTTACACCCTTGAAGATAACAGGCTGGGAGGTACCACCTATGAAGATAGTAGGGCAGGGAGGCTCCACCCATGAGATAATAGGCTAGGAGGTATCACCTATGAAGATAGTAGGGCAAGGAGGCTTCATTTATGAAGATAACAGGCTTGAAGGTACCAACTATGAAGATAGTGGGGCAGGAAGGCTCCACCCATGAGATAATAGGTTAGGAGGTATCACCTATGAAGCTAAAAGAGAAGGGGGGCATCCATCATGAAAATAACAGGCTAGGAGGTACCACTTATAAAGCTAGTAGGGAAGGGATACTCCACCCATGAAGATATCTATGAAGATAGCAGGGCAGGAAGGTTCCACGCACCCATAAGGAAGCCGGGCTGGGAGAAAGCACCTATGATGATAGTAGGGCAGGGAGGCTTCACTCCTGAAGATAACAGGCTGGAAGGTACCACCTATGAAGATATCGGGGCAGGAAAGCTCCACCTATGAAGGGGCCAGGGCAAGAAGGTTCAACCCATGAAACCTTAAGTAGTTACGGTGGCTACTGAGCTACTGCCAAACTGCTCTGTTGCTGGCTTATCCCTCCAAGAACATCCATCACATTTGACCCCTATCTTCACTACCATTATCAGACAGATGATCAGGAGACCCCCATAACCTTATACTGTTAGCCAAACTTGTTGCCAGTGGCCCAACTTTAGTTTTAGGCAACCTAAGGCCCGTACCTATCACGCTGGGACAGAGACACATTGAGAACATAATGTGTGCAACCCCCATTGGATCTAAAGAGGGTCACACACATTACGGTCTCATTGCAGCTCCATATCCATGGAGACCAAAACTTCTAGATTAGTAGAGGATCTCACCTGTGATCCAGAAGCTCCCGATCGTGACAGGTACCCTTTAAACAATCTTCCCTAAAAGAAAAAATGTTCTTTGTATTCCCAAGTAGAGATCTGACTGGTTCGTATTGTATAAGACTTTGATGTTTCTTCTCGTAACACTCAGCCAATCAGAAGTTAGATTTATTTTTTTCTTCAGTCTTCAGTGTTAATTTTTCTTATTACAATATATTGACCTGGCTCACATTGAGTGGCTCCATGCTGGCAGGGCTTACAATATCATTACTTACACTTCAAACACATGGAGATGAGGTGGCCCTTGTAGGTCAAGAATTCCCCACTATACTGTTTCTTCTGCTTCACAAATTTTTACTACTAAGGTTCTTCCTAATTCGGATAATGCAAAAAGAGTCAAGCTTGAAAGCTCCAGCGAGCTGAGATGATGGCTGACCTGACGTTCACATCAACAAAAGATGACTTCTACCATTTGAATACTTTTTCTGTCTGCTGAAATAGTACATCAACCCCAAGGGGGAGGAAAAAACAAGATTATATCAACAGTCATTTAAATTGAACAATGTGCAGAAACAAAGATAGTGGAAGGGAGGTAATAGGCTGGGAATATATTAAAAGAGATTGAAATTGAAGTAGATGAGAAAAAATATATATAATGCAAAGACGGGGAAGAAAAACGAGACAAATAGAAATAAAAAAAAAAAAAATTAGGAAAAAAGAAATTAGAAGATCAGTGGTGGGATAAATCCCAAAGAAAATGGGAAAAAAGGAGAAATAAAATATTGATGGGATTGTGTTCTTTAAAAGTGTAAAGGAAAACGACCAGACCCTCTCTATTCTGGGGAACGGAATTACAGCAATCTTCATTCAGATGGCTCCTTTATAAGTCTATGGGGCCCATGGATAGAGATGATCATCGTCAGGGAAGTAAAGGTGGAGCCTCTCTGATCTGTACTATTCATGGGTGGCAGCTTTCTAATCTTCTTCTTCATGAGTAGAGCTTCCCCGGTCTGGTCTCTTCATGATTGGAACCTTCCTGCTCAGTTTTCTTCATGGGCAGAGCTTCCCTGACTTCCTCAGGGGTGAAGTTCCCTGCTATGTTCTTTTAAATTGGATGGTCATTTGATTGACAAATTTACACAATGTGACATCACTTGGAGTAGTCAGTAGTCAAGGGTCAGTGACTTAGCTACCATGGAGGCAGACCACACAACTGCTATGGGGCCCGTGTGCCAAAGGGGCCCAGTGAAGTATGGTCTGCCTCCATGGTACTAGCTATGGCACTGACAGCAACCAACCCACACCCCTGGACAGCGGCTAACACCAGCACCCTACCCCCACGCCTTGACAGTGCCTGGCAGCGGCTCACACCAGCCCCCACCAGCTACACCCCCACCCCCAGACCCGAATACTCATACTCAATACACAGTTACACAGTTGCTCTTTTATTATTTGTTCACAGTAAAGCTTTACTAGTGGTGAACGGTGATGAGCGGTTTACAGCAACTACTTAGTAGTCACCAACGACTGCCCATTCTGTGGAGGGTCAACAAGGATTATTCATGTCAAACATTTGAAGAGGTTCTTTTAATTCTAGGCTTGATTTCAGCTTCTTCGCCCTGGTGACCTTAAACCCATATAAGGAAGCAAAGCAAAGGAAATATCAATTGCTTACTTCATTTTTCGTTATTAGGTTAAAATTGTGAAAAATATTTTCATTGTACATTAGTAAAAAATCATCTTCCTGTTAAGTGCTTTGCACCGTAAATAGACTTATTCCTCCTCGATTAACCTCCTGACCCCAGTGCAGGATCAGCAGTAAAAGCTTTTTAAGCTTTTATTTTAGTATTGAATAAGAGATGGATGGAAATCTTAATATATCTAAATCTGATAGGAGATAGTTATGTGTCTTGTGTCTTTGGCTTCTGAGATAAATGATGCATCAGCTTATGATCTTACTCCGTCGGGAGTTGTTTATTTTATCTACAGCAGGGCTTCTCAATCTTTTTGTTCTTGGGCTTCACCAGGTTATCCATGTTGATGCTGGGGCCTCACCAACAAACGCATACTACTACACAGCACCCTATTCCGCCATATAGTGTAGCAGTCCCAAATCAGTACTGTAGTGCAGAAATAAAAACTGCTTTAACTGTTTAACCTAACACCACAGTGCACAAATACATACTGTTCCACCTATGTAATCCAACACCCCACTGCACCAATACAAACTGCTTCACCTGTATAATCCAAAACCACACTGCACAAATACATACTGCTTCATATGTATAGCCCAACACCAAGCTGCACCAATACAAACTACTTCACCTGTATAACCCAACACCAGACTACATCAATACATACTGCACCAATACATACTGCTCCACCTGTATAATTAAAAACTCCACTGCACAATACATACTGCTCCATATGTGTGACCCCACACCATGCTGCACCAATACAAACTACAACACCTGTATAACCCTACACGATACTACATAAATACATACTACTTAGGTTTCATACAGGTTTCAGAGGTGCAGCCAACCCGAGGCAGGTATAATATATATTACATTTTTTTATTAAAATGATAAGAAATAACTGTGTACAGCACGGCGCATTTCTAGGCCGAACCGGCCTCTTCTTCAGGTGTTTAATTACAGGATTTGGCAACATTTAAATGTACAAACCAGAAGTGACACCTGATCTTAATGGTTAAACTTAAACTTTTCTTGTGTGATTTGTTGTTTTGTAATATGTGTTGTGTATTATGTTATGTCTGTCCCTTTAATGTGATGTAACCTTTTAGATTGGCTGTCACTTCCAGTTTATATATTTAAATGCTGTTAAAGAAGAAATGTGAGAAACTATTACTTTACTGAAAGAGTAGTAGATACTTGGAACAAACAAGTCTTCCAGTGCTTATAAGCTGCTGTATGCCCTGCAGGAAGTGATGTATTCTTTCCAGTCTGACACAGTGCTCTCTGCTGCCACCTCTGTCCATGTCAGGAACTGTCCAGAGCTGGAGGGGTTTTCTATGGGTATTTGATCTAGACAGTTCCTGATATGGACAGAGGTGGCAGCAGAGAGCACTGTGTCAGATTGGAAAGAATACGTCACTTCCTGCAGAACATACAGCAGCTGATAAGTACTGGAATATTTGAGATTTTTAAATAGAAATTACAAATCTGTGTTACTTTCTGACAGTTGATTTGAAAAAAAAAAAAATGCCAGCGTACCTTTTTCAGTTTATGTGTACTTTTAGCCAAAAATAAGGGTGCTTGCAATATACAAGAAATGTGTCAGTTTTTATTGAAATCTGGATAAGGATTACTCCGGGGGAGCTGGGGAGTCCTTGCTTTCTTATCATGTTGATAGGCTATTGATTTTTTTTCAGTTTTTTTTTTCCCTGGAAAGCCTCCTTAATGTACTTTATTTATTTATTTATTTATTTTATTATATCATTGTAAGATTTATTATTCTATTTGTGATCATCCCATATGAAATCGATTGCATTCTGGTTGCTTTTACTAGAACTTTAAGAACCAATAGAAGATTGCTAATACTTAGGTCTAAGTCCGATCTAACCCCCATACGACCCCTTCAGAATATTATGGATTACACTTATTTTGTTCTGAATTTTGGCACAAAATATGAATTTTTGATAGGCCGACCATGGACTTTATTGTTTTTTTATGCGTCCTATTAAATCATTTGTATAGATCATATAACAGGAACTGAAGGCTTCTGTCTTTATGATAACTCACCTCTCCTCACATCCGGCAACACATGAGAAAGCCGCTCTTCCCTTAGGATTGTTAGTGTGACTAAAAGCGGTGAATATTTAATAGCCGTACATGGAAGAACCCCGAGGTCTGTCTCCTTAATGATAAGCATTTATATTAAGTGAACTTTAATTACTTAATAATTATACCTTCCGTAGGGAAAGACGGGAGTCCCGATTGGCTGTCATCTACGCCCCAGGCCAAATCAGACTTGCATGTGTGTGTTCACCATTTGGAGATTAGAATTGATTTCCAGGTATGGAATAATACATGGAGCTATCGGCTGGAAAACAAGTCTCCCTCTGGGGGGAAAACGAATGAAAGTCAATTGAAAAAAAGAAAAAAATTCATTTCTGAAAAATTATTTCGAGACGGTAAAACAAGGGCATGTGCGGTGGAGAAAAAGCTGGGAAGAGTTGACGCGGATTAGTCGGTTTTGTTCGTAACAATTTACAGAAGTGAAGCGGGAGATGGTGCGATAAAAACAGAAGACAGGACTCCATGTTTAATTGTCTTCATGCATTTCTCAGTTATTAGCTAGCCAAAGGAAGGTGTCAGTGTTAACAATGTAAGGAATGCCGACACCGCTTCTCTGCAGATATCCCAACCTTAATGATCTATTGCGCACAGTGCCAGGCAGCTGCTTAACAGGGGCATCATTTCCAGGTGAGGAGGATTGGTGCCTGCTGGGGTACAGTACAGGCAAAACCATCCCCAGGCAGCAGTTATTGAATGTGTATAGGCACTTTTAACCATGATTTAGAATCCTTATTGCTGTCACAGCATGGACCCTTTAAGGCACTGTGGGGTTGATTTAAAGCGACTCTGTACCCACAATCTGCCCCCCCCCCCAAACCACTTGTACCTTCAGATAGCTGCTTTAAATCTTTTAATCCAAGATCTGTCCTGGGGTCCGTTCGGCAGGTGATGCAGTTATTGTCATAAAGAACAACTTTTAAACTGGCAGCCATGTGTCAAATGGCCGTGGCTTGGAGTATCTGCGCCCTAACTTTGCACCACCCCTCCTTCCCTCCTTCCCTCCTCCCCACCCTCTTCATCATTAGGAATGCCCCAAGAATATTTTCTCCTGTCTGAGCATTGCACAGGTGCCTTAACGATCCAGCCCATGTGCCGTGCTGACACAGGTGAGGAAAAGGAGACAATCTGCCTGGAGCATTCCTAATGATGAGGCGGGTGGGGAGGAGGGACAGAGAGGGTGTGCCAGCCTAATACGTACACAATCTAGGCCACGGTCGTTGGGCATGGGGCTGCAAGTTTAAAAGTTGTTTTTTTAGGACAATAACTGCATCACCTGCTGAACGGACCGCAGGACGGATCTTGGGTTAAAAGCAGCTATCCGAAGGTACAAGCGGTTTGAGGGGGTCAGATTGTGGGTACAGAGTCACTTTAAAGGGATGTTGCTCTACCATTATTGTGTAGATCTTAGAAATTAAATGAGCACTGTCACTTTAAAAAAAATAGATAATTAAAAATAATCATTTGATCGGTAAGGGTCTGGGTGTTTTGACTCTTCTGGATTGTTGGACACAGTATCCATTGGAGATAAGTGAATTTACATTAATAATGAAGCAAATTGTTTGTTAGCTCAGCAGTCGGCTTATCATCCTGCTGCCTTTTAACTCCAGGCCACTTCTTGCCGCTCCCCTCCGGATGCCTGGAAAATTTGGAGCCAGTGATGGGAAATTTCCCAGTTTTCCTAGAGTTAAAAGGCAGCAGGCTGATAAACCGACTGCTGAGCTAACAAACAATTTGCTTCATTATTAATGTAAATTCACTCATTTCTAGTCCCAATCTATCTAATGCTCAGTCTCTGTTCCTGTCCACTTAATGTGCTGATTTCTGGTGGGCACACATGCTCAGCCTCTCTTCCCGTCCACCTAATGTGCTGATTGCTGGTGGGCACACATGCTCAGCCTCTCTTCCCGTCCACCTAATGTGCTGATTTCTTGTGGACACACATGCTCAGCCTCTCTTCCCGTCCACCTAATGTGCTGATTTCTTGTGGACACACATGCTCAGCCTCTCTTCCCGTCTATCTAATGTGCTGATTGCTGGTTGGCACACATGCTCAGTCTCTCTCCCCGTCCACCTAATGTGCTCATTGCTGGTGGGCACACATGCTCAGTCTCTCTTCCTGTCCATCTAATGTGCTCATTGCTGGTGGACACACATGCTCAGTCTTTCTCCCCGTCCACCTAATGTGCTGATTGCTGGTGGACACACATGCTCAGCCTCTCTTCCCGTCCACCTAATGTGCTGATTTCTTGTGGACACACATGCTCAGCCTCTCTTCCCGTCTATTTAATG
This sequence comes from Dendropsophus ebraccatus, assembly GCF_027789765.1. NCBI lineage: Eukaryota > Metazoa > Chordata > Amphibia > Anura > Hylidae > Dendropsophus > Dendropsophus ebraccatus. The sequence goes on from NC_091456.1 coordinate 172,815,367, forward strand.
TGCTGATCTCTGGTGGGCACACATGCTCAGTCTCTCTCCCCGTCCACTTAATGTGATAATTGCTGGTGGACACACATGCTCAGCCTCTCTCCCCATCCACCTCATGTGCTGATTGCTGGTGGTCACACATTCTCAACCTCTCTCTGCCAATAGTGTAGAGCACCATGCCGCCAGTCATGTTGGCTGATGCTTCATCTGTACATGGCAGTATTACTGAGCTGACATAAAAAGGGACTATAGGTCTATAATATCATCTGCCAGAGGGGGGAGTAGACTGATCCAATCCAGACTCCACCTCTAGAAGAACACACATTAGCAGCACCACAAAAGGAACATAAGCTAGCAAAAGATGAGCAAAGCAAGTAATTTATAACATTTACTGTCTAATAGTCTTTTATGTCTTTTGGTATTGAAATGAGACATAGCCCCTTTAAAATAATGGTGGAAAGACTCTCCAGGTTGCTTCCCAGGATTATTCTTCAATAGCAATTGCTGGCAGCTTGCAGATGACATTTCCGCCGTGAAGCGTTAGAATCAATAAACAGAAGCATGGCCGTAAAAATCCCAGGCCGGCGCCGGAAGAGTTTATAAAACACGATGCGACAGATACAGGTCAGGGCAGGCAGCGATCGAAAGGAAGGAAACAGTCTGGGTCAAATCCATAAGATCGGGCATCAAATATGTTCAGAATCCAAGGAGCACATGTAAGGTGTGACAGTCCTAAACGGGTTTACTGTAATCAGGTGAGAAACCACAAGTACTAACCAGCTGACATAGACCCGTCATGTTTGCCTAAGAGTTTGCCTTGCTATAGAATGACTGATGGCGAGTCGAGGAGAAGGATGTTGGTGCACAATGGCGGCATCCCAATATATTTTCCATTTTAATTTTTTGATAAAATTTGTTATGTTTTTCTTTTATGCAGGTCAAAAAGTAAAAAAATAAATGAATAAAAACTTCACTAGGATCAGGCTATATGTCATAAGCCATAAAAATTAGGACGGCCGATAGATGATCGGTCTTTGGTTGGGTTCATTAAGTTTCTTCTGTTGACAAATAAAGTTGTGATCCGCATGGTTTTTAATTTTGGGTAAAATAGGGAAAGAAAAGAAAACTTTATGAGAACTTTTGACCTGAATTCGATTCTATTGCTTCGTTACAAAATTAACGAATTAAAAGGTAAAAAAAAATAAAAAAAAAATCCAATTTTCAAAAACTGTAAAAAAAAACTTTAAAACAACTAGAATACTTGTCATTTTCAGGTAACAGTCGTGTGGTTTTTGATTCATAAATAGAGATGATCGAACATTGTGAAATCTTAGGTTCGACCGAATTTGAACCTTCTCGAACCTTCAGCATTTGATTCCCGATGCCTTCCCAGTCCGTGGGGAAGGTGGAGACTGCCTGAGTACCGCCTTAGTACCTAGGCTGTATCCCTGTTTTCCAGGCGGTACTCGGGCAGTCTCCACCTTCCCCACGGAACGGGAAGGCATCAGGAATCAAATGCTGAAGGTTCGAGTTTGGTTGAACCTAAGATTTCCCGATGTTCGATCATCTCTATTCTTAATTTCAAGACCCTTTTTTAAATTTTGAAAGATGCCGTAACAATGAAAAAAAAACAAAAAAAAACAAGAAGGCTATGTTCCCACGTTTCCAAGTAGGTGAAGTTGTATGTTGGTATTATGTATGGACACTGTGTGGCACTGCTATTTAGACATTGGATGTTAGATTATAATTGAAGGAAGGCAAAGTGGTGGTGGCACAGAATACAGCTATTGGCCAATACATGGTAATTTTATTTGGGCCCCATAGTGTATGGCCCTCTGTGCACTATGAGGGGGGAACGCAACCCAACCAAACCATAGAGGGCATCATGAACATTTCGGTTTGCTATCTATGGATGACATCCTGGTCTACCTTCCATGCCTCTGCATTGTTGCCTACAGTCGGATCCTTTGATCGAGCTCTTTTTTCCCCTCTTGTGATACATTTCCCGTTAGTTCTTCTCCCTACGGTTTTATTACAAAGTCTATGTCTTCAATGTCTAGACAGAACAGGATGATACAATGTTATCATTACTCCGGGTGCTGCATCACTGCATCTGTTTCTGCACCCAGTGCAAGATGAAAGCATCGCCATGATACAAGGAAAAATAGCAAGCAAGTTGAGAATTACCGAGCCCCAGGGCAGAACACACATTTTGTTTGTTTTAGAGGAGTAATGGAGTGAAAATAAGTTGAATGACTTATTTGGTAATACGTAAATGGCAGCCTGACAGAGCAATTTACACTCCTGTGCATTGGGAAGCAGGCTCTGCCTTGTTTGAACTTGGAAAAATAAATAGAATACACTGGTTTATTGAAATTATTTTTTATAATTTATTATTAGGACCTGGGCCCATTAGAAAATAGACTATATGCAGTCTAGACAATGCTCTGTGAGCTAAACAGCCTGGACTCCAGACTGATACATAGTACATAGCTAGTCCTGCTCTCAGCTGAGAAGTGATACAATTGTATCCAGTCTAGACAATGCTCTGTGAGCTCTACAGCCTGGACTCCAGACTGATACATTGTACATAGCTAGTCCTGCTCTCAGCTGAGAAGTGATACAATTGTATCCAGTCTAGACAATGCTCTGTGAGCTCTACAGCCTGGACTCCAGACTGATACATTGTACATAGCTAGTCCTGCTCTCAGCTGAGAAGTGATACAATTGTATCCAGTCTAGACAATGCTCTGTGAGCTCTACAGCCTGGACTCCAGACTGATACATTGTACATAGCTAGTCCTGCTCTCAGCTGAGAAGTGATACAAGTGTATCCAGTCTAGACAATGCTCTGTGAGCTCTACAGCCTGGACCCCAGACTGATACATTATAGACAATGCTTATGTGGCCCTATCAGCATCAGAGATTGTGTACAGATTCTATATATCCCCTGTGCAATGCTGCTGCTTGAACTTCTAGAAAACCGCACTCTCCGTGTTCCCCTGGTGATATATTATGAGAAAACTAAGAAACTGTTCTTGTGTCTATTTAGTAAATGACTGACAATTTAATGGCACTTTGCTCTTTTCCACATCTTTAGCAGAACTTAACATTTCCCCGAATCTAGTTAAAAGTGCAGCTATCACTGTCATTGCTTTATTGCAGAAGAGAAACATCTGGGTTATATCACCAGAGACAGAACGTAATTTTGTAGATAAATAGGATACAAGATAGATAGATAGATAGATAGATAATAGATAGGAGATAGATAGATAGATAGATAGATAGATAGATAATAGATAGGAGATAGATAGATAGATAGATAGATAGATAGATAGATAGATAGATAGGAGATAGATAGATAGATAGATAGATAGATAGATAATAGATAGGAGATAGATAGATAGATAATAGATAGGAGATAGATAGATAGATAGATAGATAGAAGATAGATAGATAGATAGGAGATAGATAGATAGATAATAGATAGGAGATAGATAGATAGATAGATAGGAGATAGATAGATAGATAGATAGATAGATAGATAGATAGATAGATAGGAGATAGATAGATAGATAAATAGATAGATAGGAGATAGATAGATAGGAGATAGATAGATAGATAGGACATAGATAGATAGGAGATAGATAGATAGGAGATAGATAGATAGATAGATAGATAGGAGATAGATAGATAGATAGATAGATAGATAGATAGATAAATAGATAGATAGGAGATAGATAGATAGGAGATAGATAGATAGATAGATAGATAGATAGATAGATAGATAGATAGGAGATAGAATATTACAGATAACTCAGCTAAGGAACTTACTGCAGTTTATTTTATTATTGAGTTCGGTGTATACAGTAGGCTCCTGAGCTCCATCTAGTGGTGGCTTCAGACAGTTAGAACTGTGTTATTTAATGTTATCATTTTGCAGATGATTTGGAGCTCTGCATCAGAAATATAAACATCAAACTGTGCACAACAAAAAATGTTTGGGAAATGATCAAGTGCAGAATCTAACTATTTAGAATAAAAGATAAAAAACAATATGATGTTCAAGAGTGAACATAGACAACGTTACATACTGTACATAGACGACAGTACATAGATGATGTTACATAGATGACAGTACATAGACAATGTTACAAAGACAACGTTACGTAGACGACATTCAATAGACAATGTTACATAGACGACGTCACATTGTCGATGCAACAACCATTATTAGATAATCTATTGGAATATTGTTCTATAGAACATTGGATTCTAATCATCGCAGGACAGAAGTATGGAGTCCTATCTGAAGGAGACACTCTCAATAAGTTGTCAAGAGATAGAGAAATACTACAACATAATCTGCTCAGTTTCAGGGTGTTCACAGATAAGAAAATGCTGAATTGATTTTTTTTTTTTGGCCAAGCAAAGTCCCTATAGATTCCCAATGGCTGGATTTATGTTTGCCATGGCTAATTAGGGTATATTTCATCTATTTCCGGGAGTTGTAAGCGTCAGTATGTGATGTCCTTGCCTTGTGTCTGTCGTCTGGCTGAGGAATCAATTGTCTGCCTTCCGTCGTGCGAGCGCCCGGTGGATATCATCGCTGCTCACAAATGTAATTATTGGGAAACCACAATGTTTTACATGATAAGTGGTTTATAATTGCAAACATGCCTGGGTATCCATCAATCTGACGCTCTCTAATAATAGCGGCTTTTTAGACAATACAAATGGCTCCTTCAGCAGCTGCTTCGCCACTCGTGAGCGTGAATTAAACAATACTTAGCGGTATTATTGCAGCCTCTACAAAGTGCTTCTGCTATTAACAACTGTATTTTACACTCTGCTATTAGTTAAGTAGATTTCAGCTCCGGAGACCTGTTATTTTTTTTTTGTGACTTTAATTGGTTTTCTTTTGCATTTTCCAGGTCCCCTGAGGTTCCTTTCCCAGACAGAATCTGTAACGTCCTTCATCGGAGACACCGCTCTACTGAAATGTGAGATTGTGGGGGAGCCTATGCCTACAGTACACTGGCAGAAGAACCAAGAGGATCTGGTGTTGACCCCCGGTGACACTCGGGTGCTGGTCTTACCGTCAGGGGCCTTACAGATAAGTCGCCTACAAGCAGGGGATGCCGGACTTTACAGGTGCCTGGCTAAAAACCCCGGCAGCTCCAGGACGGGAAATGAAGCAGAGATTCGCATTCTATCTGGTAGGTGGATTTCATCAACATTTTTTTCCAGAAATCAATAGTCCAGGCAATTTTAAGAAACTTTGTAATTGGGTTTATTAGGCAAATATGCTATTATCTGCATTAAAAATTACATCAGTCAAGCCCTGTGTAGCCTATGGAGGGGGGAGGAGGGAGATTAGTCGCCAGCAGAGAGCAGAGAACAAAGGATTACACAGTGGAAGCTGTGAGAAAGCCAATATTCAGAGGTCAGAGAGGTCAGCGCTGACTTCAGAGGAGATGTGGTGATGTAGCTGTAAATTAACTCTTTGTTGTCCTGTTTTGGTGCCTCATCTCCCTCCAACCCTCCCCTCTCCATAAGAGAACCATGAAGACAGGGGGAGAGCTTCAAACTGCTTTTTCATAATAAAAATTCATTTTTTCAGCTAATAAACCCAAGTACAAAGTTTCTTAAAATTGCCTGTACTATTGATTACTGCAAAAAAAATTTAAACAACAGTGACAAAATGTAAAGGGGATGGAAACTATGAGAAATGTGGCAATTCCCTAGAAGATTAGCTGATCACACGGTGGAATCCCCAGCAATCGCCTGTAATCTGTGGAGGAACCTTTTTGATTTCCCTGCAGCGCCACCACAGGAGTAAAAAAGCATTACATGGTTCCATTGAAATCAATAGCATGTCAATATTATGTATCAATGGTTTTTGAGCTTCAGAGAGATGGGGGAGGGGGATGTTCTTTGAAGCCATTGTCAGCTATATCAGATTGATTAGGTTCCTGAATGTTCAGCCTCTTCCTTCTGTTAGAATTAGCCATAAATGTAGCCATGAAGCTGTCACCACTGCTGACTTGTCTGTTTTAGCAAACATGCAATTCTGGATTTAGGTCTGTGATGTGCTGTTCCTCTCTGATTCTTACTAGAAATGTAATATTAATGTAATATATACGAGCGCAATGTGAACATGCTCTACCCGGACTGTTAGGCATTTGATTACTGGCAGCTAAAGAAGTTGGATGCAGCCCAAGGAGTCCTGGAAAACATGGATACAGCCTATGTTCTATGGCTTATATAGATATATAGATGATAGAGAGAGAGATTAGATAGATAGATAGATAGATAGATAGATAGGAGATAGATAGATAGATAATAAAATACATAGAAAGGAAATAGACTGCAGCTACATATATAATCACCTACATTACATAGCTGTAAAGTTAAATTATTAAATTCCAAATCTCCACTGCCACCAATAGGTGGCGCATACTGCGTACAGCTAGAACTGATTATGTAACACATGTACAACAAGCTCCACCATGTGATGGCTACAACTTACAGTATCGCTATGAGGGTACAAACCCACACACCGTATTCACAGCAGATACGCAGCAAAAACGCAGCAAAAACGCAGCAGATTTGAAGCAGATTTGGTGGTGCAGATTTGATGCTGTGTCCAGTTATTTAGATCTAATCTGCTGCGTATTTGTTGCGTGTTTGTTGCGCGTTTGTTGCGTATTTGCTGCGTATCGCAGCAGTAAATAAGCTGCGTATACGGTGTGTGGGTTTATACCCTGAGACTGATTCTCACACTGTATTTTGTGCACAGCTGACTGAATTGAAACCTTTCCCTCATCCTCACACGTCTGGTGTGTTTCTGCCGCCTCCAACCTAAACCCAATAAAAGTGCAGATGACAGCTGTAATAAATATCCCCATTAAAGCATTATAGGTAACTGCGGCCATTTAACAAACACTAAAGACCCCGCCATCGCTTTGACGTTAATATTCGACGGTAGACTAATATTTCGCGGCTCCGCTAACAATGCCGCATCTATTAAATGCAAACATAAAAATGATAAAAACAACAGTAATTTCATTACACCGGGGAAATTAGATGAATATGAATTACACAGTAACTTCCAATAACACTCCGTCATTTTGAAGACATGCCATTGAACATGGGTAAAATGGCTCCCTAAGCGACTGGCGGCGTGACATCTCCCATCAGCCCCGCGCCGCTCATTATACCGGGTAGTTATGAGATCTCATAGTAGGTGTTTTTCTGGCAAATTATTTGTTTTGGTTAAAACAGCAGAGATCTATCGATATCACCCGCAAAGGAAAACGGTGGATTTTTTTATATTAGAGAATTCTAGTTCGGTATAATTTTTACAGAATTGGCACTTTTCCCAGCAGAGACGCGTTTTTTCGTGTTTTTTTTTTTTTTACACAGAAAATACCTAATGTGAGATCTCGCCGCGCTGACATGATGTATAGGCGCAGAGCAACAGAAGTTTCAGCTGTGTCACAATAGAAGGAATGAATACATTTTATTTATGGGATAATAGATAAATAGCACAGCAGGAAAAAAAAAAAAAAGCAACATATTTTAGAGTGTTTACCGGAGATGGGTAATAAAAGACAACTGAGATGGGAATTCATGGGAAAACTCTAGAGCGCGGTGATTCCTAGTGAAAGGAACAAGAAAAATATCTGGTGTAGTGACAAAGAAGTGACACTGGGGGCAATGTTTCAAATAAGTGCCCTGAGAAAGGTGGTTATAAACCCTCAATAGCTGTCGGGAGAACTTTTTTTGTCCAACAGTTATTTCTTCCTGTTCCTTCATGCACATGAATGACTCTTCATGCGTTCTTAAACAGAACGTACCTTCAGGTACATCGCTTTAAGATTTTTACATCAATAGACTGGCGCGGGGATGGCGGTGCGGTGGTTCTTTTTTTTGAACCATGGCCCAGTTTCTGTGTACGGTGCCGGTCTAATCCTGGGCACTGGAGGTAGCCCCGCCAACCTCGGGTGTGACAAACCCCCTCCCCTCCATGAAGCGGCTCCATTGATTGTAAGGGTCCTATTACGAGAAGCGATTTTTAATGATTAACGACTAACGATAAACGATGGCAAGCGGGATTGTTTATCATTAACCTGAAGTAGTTCACCATATCACACAGAACGATGGTCGTTAGTTACGATCGCTACTACCATCGTTATTGCAATCATTACTATGATCGTTTACTCCTTCTGATCCCAGCCAAACAATGGGCAATGTGCAATTACACTGAACGATTAGGGAAAATATGCGGAACTTGAGCGAACGAATGTGGAATTACAGCGAACGATTAGCAAACGATTAAAGATAATTTTAGGTTCAGATCTAAGGGGCCTATTCCACGGAGCGATAATCGGCCGATTATCGCTCGGTGGAGTAAAGAAAATGATCAGCCGATGATCGTGTCATCGGCTGATCGTTTATTTAGGCCCAAATCTAATATCATCGGTCACCCACCATGCATCGCTGCGTGGAATAGCGATGCGCGGCGGGCGACCAAGGATTTGAGAAGCACCATACATTACCTAGCAGGGCTTCTCCTCTGCTACATCCTCCTCCCTGGGTCCTGTGGCGCAGCATCAACTCCGGAGCGGACTGCTCAACCAATCACTGGCCGTGGCGGTCCCGGGGAGGAAGATGGAGCAGAGGAGAAGCCCTGCTAGGTAATTAATGCTGCAAGGGCTGCAAGGACATCGGTAACGATGTCCCTGCAGCCCTCGCTAACAATTGTCGGGCCGTGAAATATGCCCAGTAAACGAGCGCGATCTAGCAGATCGGCGCTCTTTACATCGTTGATCGGGCCCTCCTCGGCCTGTGGATTAGGACCCTAAATCAACGATCAACGACATGCGAACGATTTTTCGATCATTGCCTGAAATTACACGGAACGATAAGGCTCTAAGGGGAGGGCAGAATGTCACACTGGGGTTGGTCAGGAGGATGTGTGGTTGATAGCGATACATTTTTAACACCGCACAAATATACGATCAGCTGATGAGCGGCTTATTCCTGTTTCTGTCACACAGGAAGATTATCGGCCGAATGAGCATTTTTCCAGGATCAAAAATCACCTTTATACTTTTTGTTGTATTTTTGTTCTGGACAAAAATGGTACATACAAAAACTGGGAGAATCCTGCTTTAGGCTATGTTCACACTACGTAAAAGTACGGCCGTTGTTGCTGATGGCAACAATGGCCGTACTTTTACCGCGATGGAACAATGCCTGTTTTTCTATGGGATCCCGGCCGGAGCGTACACACATTGTCTGCGCTCCGGCCGGCATCCCATACGCCGCCGCAAACAACTGATATGTCAGAAAGACCTGTCAGTTCACACAGTGAAGCGAGCGGCCCTGTCCGCTCGCTTCACTGTGTGCTATGGTAAGCTCTGATGCGGGCGCGCTGATGCGCCCGCATCAGAGCTCCGCGGCCGAAAGATCATCCGGCTGGTACTTAAGTAGCCAGAGACTGGCCGTTCCGTGACCCGGGCAGGGTCACGGAACAGCCGGTCTAGGACGTAGTGTGAACATAGCCTCAAAGGAATACTCCCATCCCACCGATCCTAAAAACAGAATGCATGATGCACATCCAACCTGCACCATCGCCGGCATTATTCGTTGGCCCCATAAGGAATGAATGGATCACTGGCTATATCGAATCTGTGCAACCATTAATTCTGGGGACAATTATGTCCTCATTCTCGGGATCAGTGGACGTCCCAGTGACCGGACTCCGATAAAAGTATTATCCCCTGTCATGTGGATAGAAGGTAATTTATTGAGATAGAACAATTGGCTAGTAGACTTCCTCTGCTGGGCCAATATGTCTGTGCCATATATAGATATTGTAGCATATAGATGTCATATCTGACAGGCTAATTGTTTTAGATATCCCCCCATCCAGGGAATGGTATGTCCTCTGTGCCCTGGCAGCCATACTAGTGCCGTAGCATTGCCCCGGAGTGCTCTGGCATCATGGCACCTCTAGTAATCGAGTGATATTTGTTCATCTCCAGACGAGCTATCTTGTTCTGAATGACTTGTCAGGCTTGTTCGATCTCCCTGTAGACACTGAACACCTCTTAAAAGTTACCTTCACCAGTTTACACCAATTACTTCTGATGCGTTTGACCTCCTTGACATTACTCTAAGTAAATGCACCGGTGCCGTTTATCTCCCAACACGCCACTTACTGTAGCTGGTAACCCGTCTGAGGTCAGGTGCCGGGCTTCCATTAACATGTCACTGTGTGCGTGCGGCTTGTAGAATCTCGTACGTAGCGAATAACTTTCTTGATGTGAGTCTGAGCGAATAATCTGCTGTAAGCAAAATATATCATTACTATTACAACGTGTGATTATAGATAATCGCTCATCCCGTGAATCGTGAGAGTGGACGTGACATTTCAGTAGAGAATTTGCACATCACTCCCATCAGGCTGAGATCACAGAGCGACCCGCAGCCCAATGCAGAATATATAGAGGGACACTATATATGGGCCCTCTATATGGCTCTTTTTAAGATCCAGGGCTTGGGTTTGACTGTCACTTCTGCTCCCATTCTAGTAAATGTCGAGAAATCGTTCATTTTGATCTTTCAACATGTTCTTAAATCGACGTTCACTGAAAATTCTCACATCGCTCCGTGTAAACAGTCTTTCACCGGTTTACCCTATGTAAAAGATGGGCTTAAGCGATCTTTAAAACAATCGCAATAACGATTTTTCTTACGAATTTTCAAACGATTTTTCTAGCGATTTATTCGTCTAAACGCTGATCATTATAAAGACCAAATCCATGCTTCAAAATCGTTAAACGATCGATTGCGCGAATTATCGCTCCGTGTAAACGTAGCATAAGTTTCAGGCATTTCCCCCTAATCTGCTACTTAACCGCTAACTATGATGCTGCGTTTACACAAAGCGATAATTCGCCCACTCGATCGTATAACGATTTTTAAGCAACAATTTGGTTTTTATAACGATCAGCTTTTAGACGAATAAATCGTTAGAAAAATCGTTAGAAAATACGGAAGAAAGATAGTTATTGCAATCGTTTTTAAGATCCCTTAAGCCCATCTTTTACATGGGGTGAATCTTGAAAGACTGTTTACACGAAGCGATCTGCGAATTTTTTGCAACCGACGAACAACGATTTGAGAACACGTTGAAAGATCAAAATGAACGATTTTTTGCCCGTCGCTTGATTGTTTGCTGTGTTTACACGGAACGATTATCGCTCAAATGAGATCGTTATTGCAAAAATTCTAACGATAATCGTTCCATGTAAACGCAGCATAATACACATTTATGAAAGCGATCTCTTCCTGTGGGTTCGAGGGCCCTATTACATAAAGCAATTATCTGCTGAATCAGGTTCATTTGGGCAGATATCATTCTGTGTAATAAAGACAATGATCAGCCAAGGAACTTATCATCTTTGATCGTTCCTCGTGATCGTTGTCTTTCAACATTAAAAAAAAATCATCTGCCATGACCACGCATCGGTACGTGTAATAGTTGCGCAGCCACTGCTGATGACATTATTGAGAAAATAAAAATGATTATACTCACCTGTCCCGACTCCCCCGGTCTCCTGCTGCCTTTTCCCTGCTTACCACAGCCGCCACTGAAGCTTTATAAGCTGTCTCTGAAGTGACAGGCCACTCACTGACCAAGACAGGACAGCACCACGGCCAATGATTGGCAGAGGTGGTGGACATGGAGAGGTAAGTATAAATTTATTATTTTCTATCTGCATGGACATTACTATCGATAAATATATACAGCCCTTGCCACACAATTCTGGAGCCATGTAATAGGTTCTCTAAGCTGGTGAAATCTTGCTAGGATCATCTAGCCGTGAAACACGCAAATGAGCACCAATTAGAGTGATCGGCGCTTGTTTGCAGTGCTTTTACACGGAACGAGAAATCAAGAAGCCAGGCTACACGAACAATCCTTGTATTGTTTGTGCAGCCATTGAAACTGACAGCACGGATAAATACATATGTGTGCTGTCAGTTTCCATTTCACACAGCAATACATGCTTACCTATTGCTCTGCTGCTTATGATCTGGCATCCTTTTCTCCAACTGTTCTGTCCAGCTGCTGTGCCTGCCTCCTCTGGCTGTCAACCATTCTAGAGGAGGCAGCAGCTTAAAGTGTCACTGTCGTGAATTTTTTTTTTGCAGAAATCAATAGTCCAGACGATTTTAAGAAACTTTGTAATTGGGTTTATTATCCGAAAAATGCATTTTTATCATGAAAAAGCAGTTTGAAGCTCTCCCCCCTGTCATTGTTCTCCTATGGAGAGAGCTAAAGAAAAGACCAAAACAGGACAACAAAGAGTTAATCTACAAATCCCTCACCTGATATCTCTTGGGACCATCACCAGTGACCTGTCTCAGCTCAGATTACAGCTGTCACCCAGCTCCGTGCCTGTAATCCTCTGTTATCTGCTTTCTGCTGCCGGCTAACTCCCTCCTTCCTCCTCCCCCCTCCCCTCTCCCTAGAACAGACAGGGGACGTCTCCTGCAACAAGTCACAATTTTCAGATTTTTCAGAGTGGATGAAAAAGAGGAAGGAGGGGGGGACCTGGGAAAAGGCTTTTTACATGCAGATAATGGCAGATTTGGCTAATAAACCCAATTACAAAGTTTCTTAAAATCGCCTGGACTATTGATTTCTGCAAAAAAAAAAAATACGACAGTGACTCTTTAAAAACAGCGGCTGGATAGGAGAGCTGGAGAACAGGATGCTGAATCACAAGCAGCAGTGCACTAGGTAAGTACGGACTGCTGTGTGTTCTACAAACTGACGGCATGGATATAAACATATCTGTGCTGTCAGTTTCCCCTTATCGCTACTGGCCTTCACCCCTTGTTTACATAGAAAAACGTGTTGCAGATGACAAAAATATTTAAATCCGATCTAAATGAACGAACTGCTGAGGATCAGCCGTTTTCCCAGTCCTCGGCTGATGGTTGTCACTTTCACATGGGTGGATTATCTGCTGTAGGAGCATTTATAGCAATGCTTCTGGACCATAATCGGCCCATGAAAAAGGCCCTTAAGGCTCTATCTGAGTCGCTAAATGTCATGATTCCTTTACAGAATCAGGACCCCTGTTATGGGTCACTGAGGGAACTTTGGGGCCCCTAAGGCTTTAGGACCCAGTTACAACTTTCGCCACTTTCCCGTAGCCAAAGTTTCCATAAGTCGCATTTACGTTTTACCCTCACAATGTCATATTTTATTTGTGCCAAACAAAAGGTAACAGATTTCATTCAGTAAGTGTAAGAAAAAAAAGCAAAAAATAAACATCCTCTAATAGACATCCCTTCCGAGAAAAAGAAGACAACACGGTTCCATTCAGCAACTGTTCACAATATGCTTTAACAGGGAACGCACCGTGACTGTTCCAACAGCATCTGTGTGGCAATGTGTTGGTAGACTAACTTGGCAGGCTTCAAGTAATTCCTCCTGCCTTGTATAATAGTAAGTGAGACCTGTGGGTCCCGGAGCTAGACAGTATACAGTCAGGATATGTGATGTAAGAGGGTCCTTAAAAAACTGTCCCGACCCTACATAATCTGTCGGTGCCCCCCCACTGACATGTACGAGGAGCTAAGGCTAGGAGGCTCATTATATAGTACATAGGAAACAAGACATGGAAACTCATCATATAGCAAATAGATAATAGGGTCAAGACACACAGTATATAGTAGACAAGATATAAGACCAGGACACTCAGCATATAGTACATAGGAAATAAGGCCAGGACACTCAGCATATAGTACATAGGAAATAAGGCCAGGACACTCAGCATATAGTATATAGGAATAAGGCCAGGACACTCAGCATATAGTACATAGGAAATAAGGCCAGGACACTCAGCATACAGTATAAATTAAATGAGACCAGGACACTCAGCATATAGTTCATAGGAAATAAGACCAGGACACTCAGCATATAATACATAGGAACTAAGGCCAGAAACCTCAGTATATAATACATAGAAAACAAGGCCAGGGCACTCAGCATATAGTATATAGGAAATAAGGCCAGGACACTCAGCATATAGTATATAGGAAATAAGGCCAGGACACTCAGCATATAGTGTAAATGAAATGAGACCAGGACACTCAGCATATAGTATATAGGAATAAGGCAAGGACACTCAGCATATAGTATATAGGGAATAAGGCCAGGACACTCAGCATATAGTATATAGGGAATAAGGCCAGGACACTCAGCATATAGTATATAGGGAATAAGACCAGGACACTCAGCATATAGTACATAGGAAATAAGACCAGGACACTCAGCATATAGTGTAAATGAAATGAGACCAGGACACCCAGCATATAGTATATAGGGAATAAGGCCAGGACACTCAGCATATAGTATATAGGGAATAAGGCCAGGACACTCAGCATATAGTATATAGGGAATAAGACCAGGACACTCAGCATATAGTACATAGGAAATAAGACCAGGACACCCAGCATATAGTATATAGGAATAAGGCAAGGACACCCAGCATATAGTATAAATGAAATGAGACCAGGGCACTCAGCATATAGTACATAGGATATAAGACCAGGACACTCAGCATATAATACATAGGAACTAAGGCCAGAAACCTCAGTATATAATACATAGAAAACAAGGCCAGGGCACTCAGCATATAGTATATAGGAAATAAGACCAGGACACTCAGCATATAGTGTAAATTAAATGAGACCAGGACACTCATCATATAGTATATAGGGAATAAGGCCAGGACACTCAGCATATAGTATATAGGGAATAAGGCCAGGACACTCAGCATATAGTATATAGGGAATAAGGCCAGGACACTCAGCATATAGTATATAGGGAATAAGGCCAGGACACTCAGCATATAGTATATAGGAATAAGGCCAGGACACTCAGCATATAGTATGTAGGGAATAAGGCAAGGACACTCAGCATATAGTATATAGGGAATAAGGCCAGGACACTCAGCATATAGTATATAGGGAATAAGGCCAGGACACTCAGCATATAGTATATAGGGAATAAGGCCAGGACACTCAGCATATAGTATATAGGAATAAGGCCAGGACACTCAGCATATAGTATATAGGGAATAAGGCAAGGACACTCAGCATATAGTATATAGGGAATAAGGCCAGGACACTCAGCATATAGTATATAGGGAATAAGGCTAGGACACTCAGCATATAGTATATAGGGAATAAGGCCAGGACACTCAGCATATAGTATATAGGAATAAGGCCAGGACACTCAGCATATAGTATATAGGAATAAGGCCAGGACACTCAGCATATAGTATATAGGAATAAGGCAAGGACACTCAGCATATAGTATATAGGAATAAGGCCAGGACACTCAGCATATAGTATATAGGGAATAAGGCCAGGACACTCAGCATATAGTATATAGGGAATAAGGCAAGGACACTCAGCATATAGTATATAGGGAATAAGGCAAGGACACTCAGCATATAGTATATAGGAATAAGGCAAGGACACTCAGCATATAGTATATAGGGAATAAGGCAAGGACACTCAGCATATAGTATATAGGAATAAGGCAAGGACACTCAGCATATAGTATATAGGGAATAAGGCCAGGACACTCAGCATATAGTATATAGGAATAAGGCAAGGACACTCAGCATATAGTATATAGGGAATAAGGCCAGGACACTCAGCATATAGTATATAGGAATAAGGCCAGGACACTCAGCATATAGTATATAGGGAATAAGGCAAGGACACTCAGCATATAGTATATAGGGAATAAGGCCAGGACACTCAGCATATAGTATATAGGGAATAAGGCCAGGACACTCAGCATATAGTATATAGGGAATAAGGCCAGGACACTCAGCATATAGTATATAGGGAGTAAGGCAAGGACACTCAGCATATAGTATATAGGAATAAGGCCAGGACACTCAGCATATAGTATATAGGGAATAAGGCCAGGACACTCAGCATATAGTATATAGGGAATAAGACCAGGACACTCAGCATATAGTGTATAGGGAATAAGGCCAGGACACTCAGCATATAGTATATAGGGAATAAGACCAGGACACTCAGCATATAGTATATAGGAATAAGGCCAGGACACTCAGCATATAGTATATAGGATAGAGCAAGTAACATTCTCCTGCCTTTGGCTGATCTGAAGTTCTTCACACAAACTTCATCCCATCTTCTCCGTGCCGGGTATTATATAGGATTATTTTTTCCTTTGTGGTGAAGGTCGCTGTTTTTGACCTAATGATTACACTATGGGCTAGTGATTCTGGAAAGCATTTGGATCAGTGAACAATGATGTGATGTTGCTGGAGACAGTAGTAAAGACATTTACAGGGCTAAACATTTTACCTTAAACCCTTTAACCAGGGAATGATGGAAAGAAAAAAAACTCCTTACAGGATTATCTTCTATGGAGCTCTATGGAATCAGCCATCTGAAGCCATTTTTCCCATTTGGTTTGAGGGAATTGGAGCCGGACTCCATCCATCCAGCACAAAGTCTGTCATACTTCTCACATTCATTCAGAATAGAAAAAGATTTCCATTCAACAAGGACAATATGTTAGCACTGAAAAAAAGAAAGAATTGATAAATTGTATTGATGTTTGGCCGTCTGTCATTTCATGCTCTGAGACCCCGGCCCACAATGTTAACAAATGGGCAATTGGTTTTATTGACTTTTCAGAGAAATGTGAGGCCTATCCTGAGATGAACTTTACCCCAACCTAAATGGTGTGTGTGTGTGTGGGGGGGGGGGGGGATGGGCATTTTCAGTGTATTTAGAGATTCTCTTAAAAAATAGGGGAAACAAACTGTATTTCTGAAGATTGGAGAGAAAGGTTAAAACTTTCTGAAATTATTTATTAACTTATTTCGTTACCAAAAATGTAAATATAAAAATTCTAAACATTTTAATTTAATATTTACTACAGCATCTGTATCTATCTATCTATCTATCTATCTATCTATCTATCTATCTATCTATCTATCTATCTATCTCCTATCTATCTATCTATCTATCTATCTATCTATCTATCTCCTATTATCTATCTATCTATCTATCTATCTATCTATCTATCTATCTCCTATCTATATATCTCCTATCTATCTATCTATCTATCTATCTATCTATCTATCTATCTATCTATCTATCTCCTATCTATCTATCTATCTATCTATCTCCTATTTATCTATTTTTTATCTATCTCCTATCTATCTATCTCCTATCTATCTATCTATCTAACTATCTATCTATCTATCTATCTCCTATCTATCTATCTATCTATCTATCTATCTCCTATCTATCTATCTCCTATCTATCTATCTATCTATCTATCTATCTATCTATCTATCTATCTCCTATCTATCTATCTATCTATCTATCTATCTATCTATCTATCTATCTATCTCCTATCTATCTATTTTTTATCTATCTCCTATCTATCTATCTATCTATCTATCTATCTATCTATCTATCTATCTCCTATCTATCTATCTATCTCCTATCTATCTATCTATCTATCTCCTATCTATCTATCTATCTATCTATCTATCTATCTATCTATCTCCTATCTATCTATCTCCTATCTATCTATCTATCTATCTATCTCCTATCTATCTATCTATCTATCTATCTATCTCCTATCTATCTATTTTTTATCTATCTCCTATCTATCTATCTCCTATCTATCTATCTATCTATCTATCTATCTATCTATCTATCTATCTCCTATCTATCTATCTCCTATCTATCTATCTATCTATCTATCTATCTATCTATCTATCTATCTATCTCCTATCTATCTATCTAACATCTATCTATCTCCTATCTATCTATCTATCTATCTATCAATCATCTATCTCCTGTCTATCTCTCTCTATGATTCATCACCGCTGACAGCTGCAGTATATGAAGCAGATGAATGACTCAGACAAGAAAACTTTGAAGCAGAGAAAAATTAGCCGCATTATCCAATCACGTCTCTCTAATTACGCTGATTGGATTGCAGATTACATTTCTCTGTTTTACACTGTCACCCGTTCTATCATACTGTGCTTTTATCTTTAGTCCAAAAAATGTCAAATGAAGAGTAGGATTCCAGCAAAACAAATTTACAGAACTGCCTATTCTTTATTTGCAGAATCCGGGTTACATCGACAACAAATCTTCCTGCAAAGACCTTCAAACATCATAGCCACTGAAGGCCAAGATGTGGTGCTGGAGTGTGCAGTGTCCGGATACCCCACCCCCACCGTCTTCTGGATGAGAGGAGAAGAAGTCATCCCAACCAGGCATGTAGCATCATTTGTTACAGAAATATCTAGATAAATGTTCCAAAGGAGATATCGGCATAGCAACCTAGTCCTTTCTCTTCCACTTTACACATTTCCCTGCAGTTGGGAGTGTAATGTAAGCTCAAGTGTCCTGCTGAGCTGCTGCATGCATGCCTCCTCCCTCCACCATGATGTACAAGCCTCAGTGCTGAAAGCCAAAGCCTTTAAATCAACCATGCATAGAAGGGAGGGGTGGAGGAGGGAGCAGGCCTGCATGATTACAGATTCCTTTCAAGAATAAAAATGTTTACATCTAGCAGAGGAAATGTGAGCACAATCTAAATGAATAGAGAGGGTCCCTTTTTTTTTGCTATTTTTGCTCTGGAGGACCCAGCATTATATTACATGGACAGTCTATTGACCTAAAGGGTGTAATGCTCCATATTCATTGTGAGGAATGCTCCAGGGAAATAAGTTTCCTCACATATTGAAGTATGAGGGGAAAAAATATGATCAAAATGACAGTGTAAAAAGTCGATATACTGTAGGTAGCCCCCTTCACACATCCGTGGCCGTTATCAGTCAGAAAGCTTTTCAGGAGGCTTCAGGAAATCATCAGAAAAAACATACTCATCTTTTGCAGGCTGTTGCGCTGACTTCCTCCGTGTTTTTCCTTTGTCTTAAAGTGACTACACTTGTGCCACGCAACACTGGGGGAGGGGGGGGGGGTGAGA
This sequence comes from Dendropsophus ebraccatus, assembly GCF_027789765.1. NCBI lineage: Eukaryota > Metazoa > Chordata > Amphibia > Anura > Hylidae > Dendropsophus > Dendropsophus ebraccatus. Next base: position 172,834,460 of record NC_091456.1, read on the forward strand.
GAGCATCCTCTTATAACCAGAGACATAATTCTGCCTTCTGTGGCCAGAACAGTGATTGACAGGGCTGGGAGCCAATGGCTCCCAGCCCTGTCAAACACAGTGTTGCACATGACTATATATGTACATTTAGGAGCCTGGGTTGCCAAGCAAAACATCTGGAATTCCAGACAGTTCCTGGATGCACATCTCCTCTAGTGTGAAGGGGGCCTAAGCTGACATAATAAAAAATAAAAATAAAAAAATAAATAATAATAATAATTATTGTTATTATTATTATTATAAATTTAAGGTGGTCCAAAAGTAGGTGGACAGTATTTATCAACTGATCAAACATGGTGTAAAGTGAAATTGGCTCAGTTGCCCCTAGCAACCAATCAGGTTCCATCTTTCATTTTCCAAAGAGTCTGTGAGGAATGAAAGGTGGAATCTGATTGGTTGCTAGGGGCAACTGAGCCAGTTTCACTTTACAGCATGTTTGACAAATCTCGCACTTCATAACCCTATTACGCATACTGTCCACCTACTTTTGGACCACTGTGTGTGTATATATATATATATATATATATATATATATATATATATATGAAACTATGTATGTATTGCAAATTACAGTAGTCTTAACATCTTCCCAGCGTCTGCCTTCTTTTACTTCTCCTCTCTGGCGTTGAATTAATCCCATCACGTTTCATTGACCGGTATAATTCGCCTCTCTTTTATGAGCTGTGGGAATGGCTGTATGTTATTTTTCAATCATTACCCATTGGTGGAATATGCAGCTTTCAGATGTAATGACAACGCAGTGGAAAGTGCGAGAAATAACATGTAACACCTGCAAGCTGAGATATCATTAATTGTGATTGTTGCGGATTATTCCATTGGAAAAGACTATTGTATTTTTTTAAGATGCATCATACACTTCAGTGACTGGAGAGTGGGAAATTACAGGACTGGGAGGCAAAAGGGGCTTGAAATGGCGGCACAGAACAATGAAGTCAATGCAATGAGACAGAATACCTGGGTGTTTTTTAAACACATAAATGACTGGGTAGAATCAACATCTCGCTAAATTTATTGTTCCTCCTTTTGGGATACAATTTCATCTAACTTCTTTGCCATCGCAGTTTACACGCCGCTTGGCTGTTGTTTTTTTCCCTACAGATCTGACAATGTTGTATCAAAATTGGGAAAAAAATGTTTTTTTTTTTCTATAAAATAGTCATGAGAACTTGCAGTTTTCATTCTGGTCACTAGGGTTAAAACTTCCTGTTCTGTTTATGATGATAAGGAGGAGTGTGCTGGAAAGTGATCTTTACAGCAATACAGTGAGATTGGTAGATAGAGAAGATAAAGGGAGCTCCCTGTAAAAAGAAGTTCTCACAGGTCACAGAGGTCACAGAGAATGCTTACAGATGTTTCCTATAGAGAGAATAGGGTCACTAAGATAATGTCCCTGACGTTTGCCGTAAAGCCTGTTGCAAAATGCACTTAAATGTACTAGAAACTTTAGGACTAGAGTGTACTAGAGACTGTATGATTAGAGTGTATTAGAGACTGTAGGATTAGAGTGTACTAGAGACTACAGTATTGCAAGGCTGGGTTCACACTATGTATATTTGAGGCTGTATTTGTGAGGCTGTATAGCAACCAAAACCAGGAGTGGATTGAAAACACAGAAAGGCTCTGTTCACATAATGTTGTAATTGAGTGGATGGCCGTCATTTAATGGCAAATTTTTGCTGTTATTTTAAAACAACGGCTGTTATATTGAAATAATGGCAGTTATTTACCGTTATATGACGGCCATCCACTCAATTTCAACATTGTGTGAACAGAGCCTTTCTGTATTTTCAATCCACTCCTGGTTTTGGTTGCTATGAGGACCTGACTTGAGGACCAAATACTGCCTGAAGTATACAGTGTGTGAACCCAGCCTAGACTGTATTGAAGACTGCAGGACTAGATTGTACTAGAGACAGTAGGACTAGAGTGTACTAGAGACTGTAGAACTAGAGTGTACTAGAGACTGTAGAACTAGAGTGTACTAGAGACTGTAGAACTAGAGTGTACTAGAGACTGTAGGACTAGAGTGTACTAGAGACTGTTGGACTAGAGTGTACTAGAGACTGTAGTATTAGTGTACTAGAGACTGTAGGATTAAAGTTTACTAGAGACTGTGGAATTAGAGTGTACTAGAGACTGTAGGATTAGAGTGTACTAGAGACTGTAGGATTAGAGTGTACTAGACACTGTAGGATTAGAGTGTACTAGAGACTGTAGGACTAGAGTGTACTAGAGACTACAGTACTAGAGTGTATTGAAGACTGCAGGACTAGATTGTACTAGAGACTGCAGGGCTAAAGTGTACTAGAGACTGTAGAACTAGAGTGTACTAGAGACTGTAGGACTAGAGTGTACTAGAGACTGTTGGACTAGAGTGTACTAAAGACTGTAGTATTAGAGTGTACTAGAGACTGTAGGATTAGAGTGTACTAGAGACTACAGTACTAGAGTGTATTGAAGACTGCAGGAATAGATTGTACTAGAGACTGTAGGACTAGAGTGTACTAGAGACTGTAGAACTAGAGTGTACTAGAGACTGTAGGACTAGAGTGTACTAGAGACTGTAGAACTAGAGTGTACTAAAGACTGTAGTATTAGAGTGTACTAGAGACTGTAGGATTAAAGTTTACTAGAGACTGTGGAATTAGAGTGTACTAGAGACTGTAGGATTAGAGTGTACTAGAGACTGTAGGACTAGAGTGTACTAGAGACTACAGTACTAGAGTGTATTGAAGACTGCAGGGCTAGAGTGTACTAGAGACTGCAGGACTAGAGTGTACTAGAGACTGTAGGACTAGAGTGTAGTAGAGACTGTAGGACTAGAGCGTACTAGAGACTGTAGGACTAGAGTGTACTAGAGACTACAGTACTAGGCTGGGTTCACACTATGTATACTTCAGGCTGTATTTGGTCCTCTTGTCAGGGCCTCATAGCAACCAAAACCAGGAGTGGATTGAAAACACAGAAAGGCTCTGTCCACACAATGTTGAAACTGAGTGGATGGCCGCCATATAATGGTAAATAACGGCCATTATTTCAATATAACAGCCGTTGTTTTAAAATAACAGCAAATATTTGCCATTAAATGGCGGCCATCCACTCAATTTCAACATTGTGTGATCAGATCCTTTCTGTGTTTTCAATCCACTCCTGGTTTTGGTTGCTATACAGCCTCAAATATACGTAGTGTGAACCCAGCCCTAGAGTGTATTGAAGACTGTAGGACTAGAGTGTATTAGAGACTGTAGGACTAGAGTGTACTAGAGACTGCAGGGCTTCAGTGTACTAGAGACTGCAGGACTAGAGTGTTGTCCTCCTTCCTCCCACTTGGTCCTGCTATGCGACAACCTGAACTCTGCTACATCTGTGACAGTCTTTTTCCAATCTCATCAAACCTAACACTTCTTTTCCCCCAAATCATATTTTAATCCCTCACCCGCCTCCTAAGTCTGATATGTTGTGCGCTGTGCCCTTCACTGACCTCCACCCTTGTCGCCTCCTTATCTAATCTCCTTAATATATTCCAGGACAAGAAAATATTCTCTCCTCGGAAGCAGCAATTTGCTGATTACTAACGTGACGGATGATGACACCGGCACATACACCTGTCTGGTTACCTACAAGAGCGAGAACAGCAGCGCCTCGGCGGAGCTCAGCGTCATGGGTAGGTGTCCCAGCTTGGTACTCACATCCATTAAGCAGCCCAGTGATATGCGTCCTATAATTATTAGCCCATTATTATTATAATTATACTATTTTAGGCTATTTCATGTTCGCTGTGTGACACAAGGTTACTTCACAGGCAGAATGGAAATGAATCCTTTACTTTCTCCTTCCTCATAATTGTATACCCTCAGCTTCAGACTTCCAGGCTGTAGGTGTTTATAATGTAAGGATTCTCATGGAGTTATTATTTTACATGAGGGTTTTTTCTTCTATTGGTTTAGCTGGAGAGGTGCTGTTTCTCATTAAATAGACTTATTTTCAGGCAATGCATAATGGGAAAGAAATATGAAAATTAAAGGCGTACTCCAGTTAATCCTGTCCAGTCCCTACCTATATTCTAAGCTTGTTTGTAATAGGTCTCCATGACATGAATTGGTCCATTTGTCTGCAGCACATCCTGACTCACACCCGGAAGCTGCTAAAAATCCTAACTTCCTGGTCCACTCTGTCTCCACTCCGCTGCCATCCCCCTCCCTTCTGAGACAGAGGTCATGTGATCTTCATCTATCGTTTGGGCCAGGCAAGCTGTAACATGTCTTTTGTAACCGACTCACACCTATCAGTGAATGAGCCAGTGGTGAGTGGATACCAGGCATTTGGCTCTGAGGTGCAATGCATGCTGGGAGATCTAGTTTCCTGTAATGTAAAATAGAAATAATCTGTAAAAGTTTGAATCAGGGGCAAGGGATTTTTTTTTTTTAATTTATTAATGAAATCACCAAAATACCCCTTTAAGTCTTCTATAAAAGGGGAAGAAAATGTCTCATATTAGCCCAACAGGTGTCTCATGCTGTCAAGGCGAATATGAGATTTTCTTACTTTCAATACTAGCATAATGTATTAGATATATTCTTTTATGAATATAATTCCACAGCTATATTGCAGACAGCATAATAATACATGGTTCGTGTCAGCCAATCAGAAGCACTAAGAGAGATCACGTGACTCTAAAGGTCCCTTAACACAGCTTTTTGCAGCCAAAGCCAGGAATGGATTTGAAAAGAGGAGAAATCTCAGTCTTTCTTTTATGACATTTTCTCTGTTTATAGTCTGTTCTTGACTTTGGCTGCAAAAATCTGTCAGGTAATCTGTGTGTGTAAAGGGACTCTAAGATAAATCGGAGGAGCTCCTTAACAACCATGATCTCTGCCCCTCCCATTTGGCACTTTTGGGGAAGACTATAATCCATTTCAACCATTAACAGAACTCAGATGGGGCATACAAAAAAGTAGTATTCCGATCCTGTTAAGATGGCTTCCCATCCTCTTCAACCTGTTTGGGGGTCACTAAAGACGATGGGGAAGCTGAAAATAGACAAAGTGCACAATGTTCTTAGCTCCCATTTACTATAATGGGAGATGTGCAAACCGCGTAGCCCAATCAGCTATGCTGTTTACAAAGCTTTGGGAGTTACAAAGCGTGAGTTAGGGTGTTATTACACGGGCCAATGGGGGCCCAATAATACCTGTAAATGAACGCCGATCTGCTAGATCGGCGCTTGTTTACTTGGCCTATTACACGGCCCGATAATCGTTTAACAAGGGTTGCAAGGACATCATTACTGATGTCCTTGCAGCCCTTGCTTAAACTGCATACATTACCTATCCATGGTCCTGGGCTCCACCTGCGCTCTGCTTCTCCCGCTCGCTGCAGCTTCAGAGTGGCCTGTCTTAGCTGACAGGCCACTCAGCCAATTACTGGCTACGGCGGTCCCGGCCTGTGATTGGCTGTGCGACCTGTCAGCTAAAACAGGCCACTCTGAAGCTGCAGCGAGCGGGACTCGGGGAGAAGCAGAGCGCAGGAGGAGCCCTAGACCATGTATAGGTAATGTATGATTAGAGGTCCAAACCTATATTAACGATCAGCCGGATAGGGCCGATTCGGCCAATTATCGTTCAGTGTAATAGGGCCCTTACTGTAGCACATTGTATAACTCCTGAGCTTTGGCTGTTTTCAGCTTCCCGATCATGTCCATGGATCCACCCATCTCATGAACAGAGACAAAATATCCCTTGAATGAATGGAGCACACTGGGCATACATGACCAGCACTCTATGGGGCCGGTAAAGATGTCTGAACCTCAGCTATATTCTGAGACTCCATAGAGAATAAGTGGTAGTGGTGGTCGCACATGCTCAGTGCACTCCATTCATTTCAGGGATAATTTTGTCCCTATGATTGATGAGAATTGGTGGTGATCCCAGCAGTCAGACCCCCATTGATCAGCTTGTCATCCCCTCTTCTATTTATAAAGGATACCAAGCTGAGATGGGAATAACCCCTTTAGCATTTTCATAAGTTTTCCCAGTGTGTAGATCTACGTACCGCTATTCGTCTGGTAGACGTCACCGTGTCATACAATATACTAAAATATCTCGATAATTAGACTCAGTCGGTTACATAAGAAGAATCTTCCAGAAGTTATTATTTGACTACTTGGCTCTGTCAGAGTGAAATATAAAGCGTGGCACGCTTAAGAAATGTTATTGTCAGCGAGACGCAATGATACTTGGAAACCACGATCAGACAAAAGACAATAAATTCAAAGGAACAAATTTCCCATCAACAAAAATATATAAAATGGTTTAAATAAAGAGCTAAAATATATTTCTTCCCGTCTTTTGTTCTCGAATACAATTTGAAATCAAGAAAAAAAATCAAACTGGATCTCACCCTGTAATTTAAAAGTAAAATATATAATTCTGGAACTTATTCTAACTTTACATTCTGCCCATTTCTTTTAATTGTTCATAAAAATCTATAACGAAGAGAGTGTACTACAGACTGCAGGATTAGAGTGTACTAGAGACGGTAGGACTAGAGTGTACTAGAGACGGTAGGACTAGAGTGTACTAGAGACGGTAGGACTAGAGTGTACTAGAGACGGTAGGACTAGAGTGTACTAGAGACGGTAGGACTAGAGTGTACTAGAGACGGTAGGACTAGAGTGTACTAGAGACTGCAGGACTAGAGTGTACTAGAGACTGTAGGACTAGAGTGTTCTACAGACTGCAGGATTAGAGTGTACTAGAGACTGTAGGATTAGAGTGTAATAGAGACTGTAGGACTAGAGTGTACTAGAGACGGTAGGACTAGAGTGTACTAGAGACTGTAGGACTAGAGTGTACTAGAGACTGTAGGACTAGAGTGTACTAGAGACGGTAGGACTAGAGTGTACTAGAGACGGTAGGACTAGAGTGTACTAGAGACTGTAGGACTAGAGTGTACTAGAGACTGTAGGACTAGAGTGTACTAGAGACTGCGGAACTAGAGTGTGCTAGAGACTGTAGGACTAGAGTGTACTAGCGACTGTAGGACTAGAGTGTACTAGCGACTGTAGGACTAGAGTGTACTAGAGACTGCAGGACTAGAGTGTGCTAGAGACTGCAGGACTAGAGTGCACGAGACTGTAGGACTAGAGTGTACTAGAGACTGCAGGACTGGAGTGTACTAGAGACTGTAGGACTAGAGTGTACTAGAGACTGTAGGACTAGAGTGTACTAGAGACTGCAGGACTAGAGTGTAGTAGAGACTGTAGGACTAGAGTGTACTAGAGACTGTAGGACTAGAGTGTACTAGAGACTGCAGGACTAGAGTGTAGTAGAGACTGTAGGACTAGAGTGTACTAGAGACTGTAGGACTAGAGTGTAGTAGAGACTGCAGGACTAGAGTAATATAGAGTGTACTAGAGGCTGCAGGACTATTGTATATAGAATAAAAATTGGCATACTTCAATGTTGCAGTGGTGTGGCATTGCTATACAGATACAAGATATAGTCTTACTGCCCCCTATAGGTAGGAAGAGGAATATCATGGTGACATGCGCTCTTTATTTATCGACACGTCCTCGCAATATCTAATTTGCTCACATATTGCGTTCCCGTAAGCAATGACTACGGCACGTGCATTACATTCTCCGGCTCCACGCTGCTCGTAGTCAGCAGAAAAGAGCAGTCATTTTGTTTGTCCCATTAAAAGCAAGCAAGCTCGGGCTCCATCTTATAAATTGGAAAGATAAGTGGCCCTATGGGGGGAATAAGACGATCATTATATCAAACATGCCAGCGTCCATTAGCATGGCATTGACTGTAATAATACTGAATCACAGGATAGGCGTTATTACTACTTAAATGGCCGGTAATGATGCAGGTATTAGTGGCGACGCTCTGCGGTTCTGCTCTCCCAGCTGTTTGGATAGGAGATGCATGATGGAGCTCAGTGGCTGTGAGTTATGCATCAGCATGGCGGTGCGGGGGAGAGCTGCAGGGGTCCGCAAGCTGGAGGTCAGATCAATGAGTGTCTGCTGAGGCAGCAAGGTGAAAGCACACTCTGGGGAACAAACACTAGAAATTGGGCAATTCCTGGAAATGTCATTTATGCTGCTTTTTAAAGGAAAAGTAAAAAGGCGTCTCGTGCTGTGGGATCAAAACTAGGCAGCATATAGGAAGACCTACAAGTACATATATACAACACGTACAAATACCTATATACAACACGTACAAATACCTATATACAACACCTACAAATACATATATACAACACCTACAAGTACATATATACAACATGTACAAATACCTATATACAACACCTACAAATACATATATACAACACCTACAAGTACATATATACAACATGTACAAATACATATATACAACACCTACAAGTACATATATACAACATGTACAAATACCTATATACAACACCTACAAATACATATATACAACACGTACAAGTACATATATACAACACGTACAAGTACATATATACAACATGTACAAATACATATATACAACACCTACAAATACATATAGACAATCATTATGCATACATCAGTATATAGCCAGTGTATGGGGTAGGTGCCTGGAAAGCCTCTGTGTGTATAGGATATACCTGATATAGCCCAGATATATCTAACCTTATGTATAAGTCTAATTGTAATGTATATGAAATAGTATATTCTTTTATTAGTGACATGTCTGCAGTGAAAAGTATAGCGTATGGCCGGATAATTATAGACTATAATGTACAGGCTGGGAGCTGCTGAGAAAGGAACCACTGAACACAGTGTAATAATAGTCATATAACACACACGTATACACATAGTGATACACTCACACAGACACGTACACATAAACAGGAATACACACGTATACACATACACATACTAGAGGAGATTTATCAAACATTGTGTAAAGTGAAACTGGCTCAGTTGCCCCTAGCAACCAATCAGATTCCACCTTTCATTTTCCAAAGAGTCTGTGAGGAATGAAAGGGGGAATCTGATTGGTTGCTAGGGATAACGGAGCCAGTTTCACTTTAGGCCCCGTTCACACAGAGCAAGAGCGGCGGTATTCCGTGGCGGAATGCCGCCAGCCTCTGTGTCATAATTACACTCTATAGGAGGCTCGGGGGCTGAAGAATGAACGTGAGCCTCCCGTAGAGTGTCATTATGACACGGAGGCTGGCGGCTGGTGGACAATTCGCCACGAAATTTCGCTGCTCTTGCTCTGTGTGATTGGGGCTTTACACCATGTTTGATAAATCTCCCACCATATTTGATAAATCTCCCCCACTGTATCCATACTCACACATATTCATAAACATGAATACACACTTGTATACATACACATATTCATACAAATATACAGTATGTGCCTAGATACTCACACATTCATACTGTGGCTGGGTTCACACTACGTATATTTCAGTCAGTATTGTGGTCCTCATATTGCAACCAAAACCAGGAGTGGATTAAAAACACAGAAAGGATCTGTTCACACAATGTTGAAACTGAGTGGATGGCCGCCATATAACAGTAAATAACTGCCATTATTTCAATACAACTGCCGTTGTTTTAAAATAACAGTAAATATTTGCCATTAAATGGCGGCCATCCACTCAATTTCAACATTGTGTGAACAGAGCCTTTCTGTGTTTTTAATCCACTCCTGGTTTTGGTTGCAATACTGACTGAAATATATATATACTGACTGAAATATACGTAGTGTGAACGCAGCCTGTATATGTATATAGAGATATACACTTATATAAACTTACACATATAGTGCATTACAGGACATGCATGGATACACACACACACACACACACACACATATCTTGGATTTTGCATAGTTTGGATTGTGCCTAGTTTCCTGTATCACCCACATATGACTTCTTCCCACTTGAGAACCTTGGGCTCCTGGTTGGTTTTTGTCTTCCCTCAGGTATATATGGTATTTCTATATACCACTCTGTATTATTATAGATCACCTTCGGAGATGGACGTGTTTGTAGGAAACTTTCAGCCATAAGCCGCCTCTATAGGATACAAGTGCTGTCAGCTCTGTGTGATATGACAGATGTTTTCACTGTTTCAGCCCCAGGTAGTAAATCAGGTTAACTCCGTCCTCCATTATTAATGACCCTGAATCCCACAGAGAAGATCTGTTTATATATCACTCCATCCAAGAAACAGCAGGCTCCCAAATCAGACCCGTCCATTCACTTACTGTGTATAGTCTTACCGTATATTTATCAACATGCAGAGATTTGCTAATGGCTCATACAGTACAATCACCCTAGTATGGAGAAAAATCCTTAAAGGGGCTCTCCAGGATTACAAAAACATTCCTTCAGAAACAGCGCCACTCTTGTCTTCAGTTTGTGGGTGGTGTTGCAGATAAGTTCTATTAATGTGATAGAGCTGAGTTGTAATGCCACCTATAACCTGAGGACAGGGGTGGCGCCATTTTTTGAAGGAAAGAAAATGATTTTTTTAAAAATCTATGGGTCAATGAAGTCTCAAGGAAGGATAAAGATAATAAAATATAAAGGGCCCCTACTGTATATAGGAGGTCCCACAGTAATATATGCGCTGGAGTAGATAGTATATTCACTCTAAAGGTCCCACATGCCTGTAAACTACATGCTCAAACCATTAATTTCAAAAGTAATTGTGTAATACTTAATCTCACCTGCGGTGGTGCTGTTGAGAAGCTGATCACTTCCTGCCAAGATGCTCCAATTTATAGAAATTTGTAAATTACTTATATTAAAAAAAAAATATCGTCTTCCAGTCCTTATCAGCTGCTGTATGTCCTGCAGGAAGTGGTGTGTTCTTTCCAGTCTGACACAGTGCTCTCTACTGCCAGCTCTGTCCATGTCAGGAACTGTCCATAGCAGGAGAGGTTTTCCATGGGGATTTGCTACTGCTCTGGACAGTTCCTGACATGGACAGAGGTGGCAGCAGAGAGCACTGTGTCCGACTGGAGAGAATACACCACTTCCTGTAGTGGAAGACTGGGGATTTTTTTTTAAATAAATAAATAAATATATATATATATATATATATATATATATATTTATTTCCACTAGTGTACCCCTTTAAATTCAAAAGAAATTGTGTAATGCACAATCTCACCTGTGGTGGTGCTGTTGAGAAACTGAATACTTCCTGTCAAGATCCCCAAATGATCACAACTGGCTATCGGAGAGGACAACCTAAAACCAGGAGATCCTACTACAGCCCTATTAAAGTGATATTCCCTTCTCAGCTAATATAGTTATACTTTTAGGGCTCAGCAAGTTAAAGGGGTTATCCAGTGCTACAAAAACATGGCCGCTTTCTTTCAGAGACAGCACCACTCTTGTCTCCAGTTCAGGTGTGGTTTGCAATTAAGCTCCATTCACATCAAGGGAACAGAGTTACAAAACTCCACCCTAACCGGAGAGCGGTGCTGTCTCTGAAAGAAAGTGGCCGTGGTTTTGTAGCGCTGGATAACCCCTTTAAAGTGCACCTGTCACAACCCGCTTCTGGATCAACGGTGGAACAAGACCATTTTAGCTTAATTATAAGCTGTCTATGACAATGGCTATAAGTGGTATCTAAATAGAACTGTAATTCCACTTTTGGCCACTGGGAGCATAATCCTATTTTTCCTACCAGTTATTCTCCGTATAACAGAATTTGTAAACTACTCTGATGAATGGTGTATATACATGATATATAGATAACCAAATATTACTGACATGGTATGAAGTCTGTGTGATAGTTGCAGCCTTCATTGTCCTGGTACACTGAAGCTCCTATATAAGACGATAACGTATATCCATATTAATACACAGCTATAAGTGGACAATAACCTGTAAAGCTGAGAATAAAAAAAGACTTGGAGGCCGTTGAGGCCGGCGAGCGTGGAGGAGAGACCCTTAGGCATGATTTAATTATAAATTGAAATAAAATGCTTCACAGAGAACATAAAAGGGAATCAGGGACACGGGCCTAATTGTATTGGCACCAGCTACAGATTCCGGAGCGACACTATTAAGTGTCTTTAAACGATAGAGATATGTAAATGAACAAAGTCCTGATTGATGTTCGTTGCAGTTTTTGGAAGTGGCTCGTACCGATACAATGGAAAAGGGTGATTTTATATTTATTTGGTGCAAAGAGACAGACAGGGCCGGTATAAAACCCACATTTACTCGTATTACCTGAATATTTATACCTGAATACTGCCGTACAGGGCCTACATAATACTGCCATACAGGGCCTACATAATACTGCCATACAGGGCCTACATAATACTGCCATACAGTGCTTACATAATACTGCCTCAGAATACTGATATACAATGCCTACTGTGATACAGGGCCCACATCACACCCCCATACAGTGTCTATATAATACTGCCATACAATGCCCACATCATACTGATATACAATGCCTACATTATACTGTGATACAGGGTTAAATCATACAAGGATGCAATGCCTACATCATACTGCCATGCGGCACCTATATAATACTGCCATACAATGCCTACATAATACTGCCATACAGTGCCCACATCATACAATGCCTTCAAAACACTGTCATAGAAAGTGAAATCATATATGCATACAATGCCCACATCACATTGCCATACAAGATCAATTCAACCATCCATACAGTGCATACATAATACTATCATATAGTGCCTACACAATACTGTTATGCAGCGCCTACAAAACACACCATAAAGTGCCTACATAATACTGCCATGCATTGCCTACATCCTACAGCTATACAGTGCCCACATCATACTGTACTTCCATACACTGCCATAAAACTCCTACATAACACTTCCATACAGTGCTCATGTCATACTGCCTACCTAACACAGTACCTACCTAACACTGCCATACAAAATGAAATACTATTTCCATACAAGGCCTACATCATACTGCCATACAGTGCCCACATCATACTGCCATACAAAGCCTACATAACACTGCTATACAAGCTGAAATCATATATCATACAATCTGTACATAATACTGTCATCCACGGAGAAATCATCCAACCATACAAAGCCCACAGGATACTGCCATACAGTGCCCACATTATTCTGCCATACAATGCCCACATAACACATTCAGTCTAAATACTGCAGTCATACAGTGCTTAAATAATACCTCCCTATGGTGCCCAGATATTGGTATTAAAAAGTTAACATTTATTTTACAAATCATTCTGCCATACGGTACATAATACCATATACAATCATACCAATACACAATATCCAAATAATGCTTCCATATAGTGCCCACATAACACTGCCAAGTATTAACCATGTAACACTGCCTAAATAATAAAGTGTATAGACAATCTAAATAATTGCTACCGTATAATGTCCACGCAACACTTACTGTCCAAATTATACTGCTATACAGCCTCTAAATAATACAGACAGTACAAACATTATCCTATTATGCAGTGCACACATTATAATGCCATATACTGCCATTTATTGTCTATATATAATAACGTTATACGGTGCCTGAGGGATAAAAGGATAAGGTAAGTGTATACTAGTGAGAGGACATTATTGGACAGGTTTTAGTGGGACATAAATATTGCAATAACCAGGCTGGCACAATATGGTCATATAGTGTGTATATTGAGTCTAATGGCATGGTATGACCTCTCTCCATATATACAATAAATTAGAAATAAATGGGCGCTTGCTATTGTTCTCTGCAGGAGATGTGCAGTGTTATACCCTTAGGCCATTATTCTGTGTCACGCCTTAACCCCCCAGCCCCCCCCCCCCCCCCTCACAGACCTCTCCATGGCCCAGGGCGGTATTTTTTCCCTGGTGTAGAGAATTAATAAAGTTTTATATTACAGCCAATATGTAGCGGTAATTACTTTATAATAGTAGGCTGGTTGGATGACTACCAGTTTGGCTACAGTTAGGCCCGATTCACATGTCCATAGTGCTGTCCGTAGCGGTGGGGACCTATTCATTTAATATGTGGACCGCTAACACCTATGGGTATGTGTAGGGGGTCATAGAAATTTACGAGTTTGCAGCTCCACAAATGTGAACAGTATAAGCAGATGTGTGAAAGCGGCCTAAGGGCCTATTCACAGAGTGAAACAGGCGGAATTCCACGGTGGAGCCCCCCACCGCGGAATCCCACCTGCCTTAATGTCATAAATTGTCTCTATGGGATGGCTCACTCACCTCTGCTTCCATCGCTTTCTGCGGAGAGCGTTGGAAGCGGAGGCGCGCGAGCCATCCCATAGAGACACTGAGGCAGGTAGGATTCGGTGGTAGGGGGCTCCGCCGCAGGATTCCGCTTGTTTTGCTCAGTGTGAACATACCCTAAGAGTACTAAAATAGGTTGTCACTAGGTTGAAGTCGAGTTGCTGAACTGTCCGGGTTCACCAACATTCTCCTAACCCAACTGCTCAGCTTTTGACTCCCGGCATCTGGAGAAGTTGGATGCCACCCTTGGAAATCTATGTTTTTCTGGCAGCCCTAGGGGAGAATCAAACTTTGCCAGATGACTGATGTCAAATGCTGAGCATTTGGGTTCGGAGAACGCCACTCAACACTAGTTGTCACTCTCTCTTTGTATTTAGCGCTTTCTGTTGGAGCTGTAATAGTGATCATTTGGGTTGTACAAACAGATATGGAATATCTCCAAAGATCAGGATCCATTCGGCTAATGTGTTAGATTCCCTTCGAATTCAGATCCCGATTCGGATTTGGAAACGTGATTGTCCAGGCAAAGTATGTACAGGAGCGGGGACACCTGTCAAAGAGAAGAGTCCCTGCTCCTGTACAGTACATTAAATGCCACCATGTATGTCAGGCCATATGGTTCAAGGGAAGCAAACAATAGACAAAAAAGTTCAGATTCTAAGGAAAAAAAAATATTTTTGAAAAAATTTAAGGCCATTTGGCCCAAGGGGAGCAAGAAATTACAAACATTTCAGATTCTAAGGAATAAATAATAAAAAAAGAATTAAATCAAATCCTGTTCGATTTCCTAACCTCTCTTTTCCTGTGTTGGAGCCAATGGACTCAAGGATCTACTAGTTTATTTATCTGGGTGGATCCCGTGTTACGTGCTCGGTTGCACCAGTTCAGCACTAACAGAAGGTTCCCGCTCTCACTAGAAAGCCGCGGTAACAATGATCGGTGTGATTCGGATACAATGTCACAATAGATCAGCAGTGTTGGCTTTAAAGCCCGGTGAGCAGGGTGAAGAGGAGGCCAGCAGTTATCATAGAGCTCGGCCAAAGAACCACTACATGACAGATGAACCACATTCATTTGTTCGGATCTACCTCCTTAAATGAGGTGCTCCGAGGGGGAAAGAGAGTTGGCATCTCGCCTGGTAACTTCAGAGGGTGTGTGACAGATAGGCCATCCAACATTTATGGCACAATCTTGGAGCGGCCAAGCATGAAGAGAGCTACTGGGCTGAGCAATCCGTAACCGGGCTGTTAACCTGTAAGCTATTCTTGAAGAAGAACTTTTTTTTTCCAGGAATCCAAGAAGTCCAAGTTACCCCATGCCAAGCATCAATAATGATAATACACTGGTTATACTTTACTCTGTACTTTTTATTATACATGTGGATTCCCTGGTTCTTCGGCTATCCTGACCGCTTATCTGGACAAACGCCAACGTTAGGGTTGGAATCTAAAAATGCCACAAGACCGTAATGTAGTAATGGGCGAAGTCATGGACAAGTAGACATGAAATAGAGGAAGAGAGGACAGAGATCCCCTTGCGGTCTATTAATTATACCCCATACTGTAGGGAGAACGTGTCAAGAGGGGAAACCTCCTTTAAGGGGGCTATCTATGTAAGGTGAGAAATAGACAGCGCCATACTCAGTCACAGTTTGTGTGCAGTATCACTACTAAAATGTATTTATTTTAATGTATTTAAGCTTCAATACTGCACACAAACTGAAGGCAAGGGTGGTGTTGTTTTGGATTATCCTGGATAATCCCCTTTGTAACAGGTTTTCCAGAAAAGATAGACTATTCCCTAACTTATCTATCCATCCTATCTATTATTCCATCTACTATGCCATCCATCCATCCTATCGACTATCCCATCCGTCCATCCTATCCACTATCCCATCCGTCCATCCATCCTGTCCACCATCCATCTATCTATCCATCCATCTATCCTATCCATCCTATCCATCCATCATCCATCCTATCCACTATCCCATCCATCCATCCTGTCCACTATCCATCCATCCATCCTATCCACCATCCATCCATTTATCCATCCATCCATCCATCCATCCACTATCCCATCCATCCATCCTATACATCCATCTTATCCACTATTCTATCTATCTATCTATCTATCTATCTATCTATCTATCTCCTATCTATCATCTATCTATCTATCTATCTATCTATTATCTATCTATCTATCTATCTATCTATCTATCTATCTATCTATCTATCTATCTATCTCTCTCTCTCCTATCTATCTATCTATCTCCTATCTATCTATCTATCTATCTATCTCCTATCTATCTGTCTGTCTATCTATCTATCTATCTATCTATCTATCTATCTATCTATCTATCTATCTGTCTATATCTCCCATCCATCCATCCTGTCCATGCTATACATCCATCTATCCTAGTCATCCTATCATATCTATCTGTCTGTCTGTCTATACCTCCCACCCATCCACCCATCCACCCATCCATCCATCCATCCATTCACCCATCCATCTCCATTTAACCATATGTAAGCAGCAACTGAGAAATGTAATGGGAATCCCCCTTAAGAAGTGACTGCAGCCATATACATGTGATACCAGCCTTCCCTGATCAGCATTGATCGGTCTCCCAACATGATCGGCACATCTCAGGTCCATCCTCTTCTCCGAGTCATTTACATAACTCCATCATGAAAGACAATACAACGCTCTCCCTTTGTTATGCCGGAGATTTATTACTGGAAATGCTAAAAGCATGCAAAGCCATCCATCTCCTCCTCCTCCTCCTCCTCCCGTGAAGTCACCATTGATTTGGTGGGGTCACTCGATGGCTGTTGTTCTCTGCGGACCAATCTTCTCTCTGTCTCATCATTACCATTCTCTATTGAGTGACTATGACATTTCATAAGATGGTGACATCGGGTTGTGTTCAGACTATTGATACAAACAATGCAATCTCCCTGAGTTCTGCTGCCATTATCCCATCATATCAGTGTGCGGGAAGACAATGGGAGGTGCGGGGAGAGGGGTCGGAGCTCTGCTTTATGGAGATTTGCCTAATGGTGTTAAGTAGATAAGTGCGAATAAAAGAGCGTCGCCTGTCAGATGAACGCTTTTGGCTTTTATTCTGTAAATGCTGGAATTACCTGACGCCTTGACATGTAATTGTTGCTTTTTATACCTATATTGTGATTGTTATAGTCATGTACATTGTGAGCGGACAGATTCGCTACTAAGATAGTATATAGGAGGATTCCAATTCACTAGCGGCTAGTAATAATATCAGATACATCAACGATGTGTAAAGTGTTATATAATGTGAGCAGTATTATGGATAGATAGCTCCTTACCTCCAGAAACAGCGCCACACCTGTCCATGGGTTGTGTCTGGTACTGCAACATGGCTCCATTGAAGTGTACAGGGCTTAACTGCAGTACCCAACATAACCTGTGAATAAAAGTGGCACTGTTTGTAGAATTAAGCAGGCATGCTTATTTTTACTTTATGGATACCCCCTTTATATGGAATATTTTCTGATCCATATAAATGTGTGTATATATATATATATATATATATATATATATATATATATATATATATATGTATGTATAGCCAATGCCCCCCTTTAAAGGAATACTCCGGTGAAACTTTTTTTTTTTTTTTTTTTTCAAATCAACAGATATGAGAAATTTATACAAATTTATAATTGATATCTTTATAAAAAAAATCTTCCAGTACTTATCACCTGCTATATGTCCTGCAGAAAGTGGTGTATTCTTTCCAGTCTGACACAGTGCTCTCTGCTGCCACCTCTGTTCATGTCAGGAATTGTCGAGAGCAGCAGCAAATACCATAAAAGTATAAATAAATCACTAAAGTTCCCTGTTAAAAGAAAATGTTCTTCAGTTTTCACCTGCAATACCAATCCTGACCACATGGTGTCTTACAGTTTCCCAGTGATCAGCTGCTGTATGCCCTGCAGGAAGGGGTGTATTCTTTCTAGTCTGACACAATGCTCTCTGCTGCCCCCTCTGTCCATGTCAGGAACTGCCCAGAGAAGTAGCAAATCCCCATAGAAAACTTCTCCTGCTCTGGACAGTTCCTGACATGGACAGTGGTGGCAGCAGAGAGAGCTGTGTCAGACTGGAATGAAAAGACCACGTCCTGCAGGACATACAACAGCTGATAAGTACTGGACTTTGCATTGACTTCAACGCACCAGTTTTATTCTATGACAAGAAAGACTGCTGTTTTAATTTAAAACAGCCGTTTTTTATAATTAAAAATACGTTGAATAAACATAGTCTAATAATTCTATAGTTTTCACTTGCAATACCAAACGTGACCACATGGTGTCCCACATTTTCTCAACGAACCTTTAAAATATCCCACAGCGCCCCCTGCATTGGTAGTACAACTACAAAACCTTCACAATCACCAGATTATACAGCAGCGAAAGGGAACCTTGGCTCTCCAGCTGCTGCAAAACTACAACTCCCATCATGCCTTTAGCTTTGGCTGTGCAGGCATGATGGGAGGTGTAGTTTTGCAGCAGCTGGAGAGCCAAGGTTCCCTACCCCTGCTGTATACAGTATACCATAAATGACAGACTAATCTATGACTATTTTACACACTCCCCCTCCCCCCATATTCCGCATCCTCCTCACTGTAATCTTCTTTTTTACGTCTATCCTATAAGCTTATATCCTATACTTTACGCTTTTGTTATTCTATAGCTGCAGCCCAGACTTCTATACCATTGGTTGGTGCGGCAGAGGCATCTGACAGTGGTAAAGGGGCCGGGCGCAGCCCACACACTCATTACCTGCCTATTCAGAGACAAGAGAATTATAGTGTGACACCGCACGCCGCGCGTTCCTAACCCGTCCATTCATGCGGCAGCTAAGAATACACAGACCCTCTTTATAATAGAATCATCTCTGGGTTAACGCGTCGGTGACAATTACCAACCCCCGATGAAACGTTCTGGAATCTTGCTAATCGTCGCAGTCGTTTTCTCGTTTTATTGTGCAAACAAACTTTTGATGACGGGGGGTGAGCGGGGATTTTGCAGCACATCTGCGATCACAGGTGATTACAGGGCGCTTTACAGCAGCATTTACTTTATGGTCATGGAGAGTTAAGTCTGCATTGGATGCTATCAGGGCTATAAAGAGTCAATGGCTACGGTATGCCTCTGGTGATATGGCACAACGGGGGACGGTGGTTACATTTGTGTCCAACTGGCTCCACTGCCCAATGCCGTTCTATTGCCTAGAATTACCAGCCTCCCATATCTACTTATGCAAACTACATAGATAATGAACACTAACCGACTTGTATAATACAAACCCAACAAGGCTGTGTCTATATAGCGCCAAACCGTGCCCATATAGAGCCACATGGTGCTCACATGACGCATAAGCCGTCTCATGGGGAATATTACTTATGTCTGCCTTCTTCATAAGAATAACTTACAGTGCAAGCTCTTTAGACTAGACAACAGAAATTGTTTCCACCAGTTCCAGATCAAGTCACTGTCCAGAGCAGTAGGAAAGTTCTGGACAGTTCCTGACATGGACAGAGGTGGCAGCAGAGAGCACTGTGGCAGACTGGAAATAATATATCACTTCCTGCAGGACATACAGCAACTGATAAGTACCGGAAGACTGGAGATTTTTCAATTAGAAGTAATTACAAATCTTTATAACTTTCTGACATCAGCTGATTTAAAAATATAAATAAATCACTGAAGTTCCCTTTTGAAACAAAATCTTCTTCAGTTTTCAACTGTAATACCAATCCTGACCACATGGTGTCTTACAGTTTCCCAGTGAACCCTTAAGATATCTCACAGAGCCCCCTGCATAGGTAGGAAAAAAAACAAGAAACACTTGGTCACTATTTGTCTCAGTTCTCTGCAATTTGCTGTTCATTGTCTGTTGTTAGGGAGATTCTGTCTCTAACAACAGAGCAACTAAGACACAGAGGATGGGACTTAGCTATATATGCTGGAGAAGGCATGAGCTGTGTATCTACAATCTGGGAGCCTCTCACCATTCTCCAGAGGAACCATACTGTCCCTGAAAAGTAAATCAATGCTTTCCTTTCATCTCAGCAGCAGTAGCAGTTCAGTGGTTTATGTAACCCCTTCTTTGCTGTGCTGCTGCTACTTCTTTCCCTACCACTCACAAAGCTCTATGCTAGGTGCATCAGTAACCCCCTCTCCCTCATCGTTTCATCTATAGTAGTGTACACTGAGCCATCCTGTCCAAACCAAAGCACTTTCATCAACACTATATCATTGCAAAGCACCAAGGAGTAGGAGCTGATAAGTAACAGATAGGAAGTCTCTGTGCTTTCTTCCAGAAAGAGCGCCACTCGTGTCCTCAGTTTGTGCGTGGTATTGCAGTTTAGTTCCATTGATGTAAGTGGAGCCGAACTGTAATTCTACATACAACCTGAGGACAGGAGTGGCGCTGTTCTTGGAAATAAGCACCTATGTTTTTCTAATCCTGGAGAACCCCTTTACTGGTTGGATCTGAAGATTCTCCATGTGAAACTATTTCCCATTCACCTCTCCTCACATCATTCCTCGCACCCTTGTACGTTACTAAATAAACAACTTTCCGTACAGAAAATTCCGGAATAAAAGCCATGCGGTGTATCCCGAATAATTCCGCGTATTAGAAGTTCCCTCACGGATTGCAGATGCTATCACATTGTGAAATGAAGAAACCATTTCTAATAAGTGTCATGTAAAGCCGGAGAAAAGAACATATATAATATCCGCACATATCGCTTTCACTAAGAAAAGATCAAGCCGGCGATTATAAAAAGGCTGGCGGCGCGGAGAAGGCTTCACTCCGCCATCACAGTGCATCCAGTTCCTATGGAAATGATCTCTACCCCCGAGCATTAATACTAACAATATGTTCCCGCATCCCAGCGCTGCGCTGTTTGCATTTACTCCATTGCCTTTGTCTTTTCTGTTTGTTTTCTATTATAACTAAAGTCAGAACAAATCCAAGAGTGACGCCGGCGCCCCGATATACACACCTGAGCGGCTGTACTACTAACACTATGTATACTAAACATCTATCTATCTATCTATCTATCTGTCTCCTATCTATCTATCTATCTATCTCCTATTTATCTATCTATCTATCTATCTATCTATCTATCTCCTATTTATCTATCTATCTATCTATCTATCTATCTGTCTCCTATCTATCTATCTATCTATCTATCTATCTATCTATTATCTATCTATCTATCTGTCTCCTATCTATCTATCTATCTATCTATCTATCTGTCTCCTATCTATCTATCTATCTATCTATCTATCTATCTATTATCTATCTATCTATCTGTCTCCTATCTATCTATCTATCATCTATCTATCTATCTATCTATCTATCTATCTATCTCTCTCTCTCTCTCTCTCTCTATCTATCTATCTATCTATTATCTATCTATCTATCTATCTATCTATCTATCTATCTATCTGTCTCCTATCTATCTATCTATCTATCTATCTTCTATCTATCTATCTATCTATCTATCTATCTATCTATCTATCTATCTGTCTCCTATCTATCTATCTATCTATCTATCTATCTATTATCTATCTATCTATCTGTCTCCTATCTATCTATCTATCTATCTATCTATCTATCTATCTATCTATCTATTATCTATCTATCTATCTGTCTCCTATCTATCTATCTATCTATCTATCATCTATCTATCTATCTATCTATCTATCTATATATTATCTATCTATCTATCTATCTATCCAGGGGCGTAACTAGAAATGGCTGGGCCCCATAGCAAACTTTTGATTGCCCCCCCCCCCCCCCCCCCCGACTGACCACTAAACGGTCAAGTGAAGTCATAACTACATAACTGCTAGCTCTGGTCAGGAGTGCTTGGAGTTAAAGGGACATTTGCAAAACCCAGGAGACCAGCAGGGCCACCCGGTGCTGCAAATGATGACGGCTCAGGGGGCCCAGTGTATTGCAGGAGCAGGCCATGGGGCCCCCTGATGCGGCAGGCCCCATAGCAGCCACTATGGCTGCTATAGTGCTAGTTACGCCCCTGTATCTATCTATCTATCTATCTATCTATCTATCTATCTATCTATCTATCTCCTATCTATCTATCTCCTATCTATCTATCTATCTATCTAATATCTATCTATCTATCTATCTCCTATCTATCTATTATCTATCTATCTATCTATCTATCTATCTATCTTCTATCTATCTATCTATCTATCTATCTATCTATCCATCTATCTATATATCATCTATCTATCTATCTATCTATCTATCTATCTATCTATCTATCTTTCTAATATCTATCTATCTCCTATCTATCTATCTATCTATCTATCTATCTATCTATCTATCTATCTATTATCTATCTATCTATTATCTATCTATCTCAATACCACACTTGATATAACTCAGATCTCAATCAATACCTTCTATTAGAAGAACCATCCAATTCTCGGCCCGTCTAATGTCGGCACAGAAGTTGTTGAGAACTTGCCGGTTCCTCAGTGCAGTCACTTGTAGCCGGGTATGGATAATCTGTCAGGTTCTGGACTCACGCAGACAGACAGTGGCAGCGCTTGTTTTCCTAAGTCTGATAATATTTGTGCGATGAACTTAACAGCCGAAATATCACATCCGCCTGTCACTTTGTTTTATTTAACTTTATGGTGCGACCAATTCACACTAGACACCTGCTTCACGCATTTCATCATGAATAAATGTCACGACTCTATTAGATTTTTTTGGTGTTTTCATCAGACCCCCCCGTCCCCCACCCCCAAATCCCACCCCCGCTCTAGATCAACAGCAATGTCATTACTCAAAATTTAGGTGATTTTACTGTAAAGGTCACCAGTCAGCGTCCCAGCCCACTTATATTGGATAAAATGAAATAAATAGCTTGTGTCTTGTGATCTTTGTCTCCAGTGAAATATAACAAATGCCGAACACAATGAAGATAAAACGCGCCTCAAAGCTTCATAATCGCCTCAAAAATGAAAACGGGATCAGAATGTTGTCTTATAAGTAGTTTTTATAGGCAGAGAATTTTCATAACAGTGTTCTTAATACTGTATATGAATATCAGGAACCTGCAGAATAGATTGTAGGGAGTACTGGTTCTCATTGGGGAGAGCCAGGTGTATGAAGTCTTAGGGGCAAGGCTTTGTGGGAAAATGTATGCAAATTAGTTCTCCTTAAAAGGACAATTATAGATAGCAACCCTGTTAGTCAAGGTAAAACCCTTAAACATGGCTCAAACAAGGTCAGTAGGCAGCAGTGTCAGGGTTCTTGCCCCGAGAGGACTGGTTGGCTGTAGTGTTGAGTGATTGAACCTCGGGGTACTTGATCGAGCTCAATGCTGGACCAAGCACCTCGTGTTGATTAGATGTTTGGGTAAAGGTGGCCATCATAGATGACCGAACTGAATTTGGGTTCGAGTCCATCCGAACCCGAACTTTCGGTATTTGATTAGCGGTGGCTGCTGAACTTGGATAAAGCTCTAAGGTTGTCTGGAAAACATGGATACAGCCAATGACTATATCCATGTTTTCCACATAGCCTTAGGGCTTTATCCAACTTCAGCAGCCACCGCTAATAAAATGCCGAACGTTCGGGTTCGGATGGACTCGAGCATGCTCCAGGTTCGCTCATCTCTAGTGGCCGTACATCTTCAATAACTGACGGCCAAATGATCATTCAGCCATCAGATTTATCTCCCGCAGAAACCTATCTCATTTTTTTGTCCTTCCAGCGATGAAATATACAAAAATTAGAACAAAAAACTAATATGTTAACCAGGCTGCCTCCGCTCTGCCTAACAGGGGGCATCTGGTTAAATGCTTGAGTCTCTCCCATTGATTTCAATGGGTTTCATCATTTAAGTGCTTGCTGAACACTAATGAATGCCGATCTCCTAGATTGGCCCTCATTTACAGAGTCTATCACACGGCCAGGGCCACACAATTGATTACTGGATCGTTCCTGTGGTCCAGCGGTTTCATAAAGCACCCATGCTCTACTACATAGGTCAGGGTATGGCCAATAAATGAAGATTTTTGAACCTCTAAGATCGGCATGATAGATGCAGGTCCCACTGTAGAAACCTTCACCTGTCTAGAGATTGAGGGCCTCTTCCAACCTTCTTACTGCCTCCACTGGCAATATGAGCTACGCTGTTTCCATAACTCCTACGCTCAGGGTACTACATTGTTTACTAGACGGGATAGGACTTGCCGAAAGTTCGAGTTTTGCATCGACCAAATTGATCGTCATTTGAAGGTCATGGCCGTAGGCTCTATCCATGTTTTCCAGACAGTCCCAGATATATATATATATATATATATATATATATATATATATATATATATATGTCATAAATGCCCGAATGGGTATAAATTACTACAGCAGATAAATAATTAAGAGTTTAGAATGTTTTCAACTAGTTAGAAATTTTTGAACACATTTTTGTTGCCTATGACTTTGTTAAACGTATGGCCCATATATTCTGGATAATGACTCAGGAACGATGGCGAGAAGCTAAAATTCTAAAATACCAACAATCCTCTATAGTAGTTTCTGGTGCCAAGCGTATGCGAATGCTCTTTACAAGTTGGGAAGATGAGCGCAGTCACCACCACCCACGCTGTTTCATGTTTGGCATCGCCTTCAGACATCAACTGTCAGGCAGCAGGTGGTAGCGGAGATCTAAGTGATAAAACAACATCAAGTTGAAGGCTACCCGGTCCAACATGGCAAATTAATTAGCCCCTGTCATCAAGCTCAGTCATCTGGAATAGGTACAAACGTGGAGTCTACAGACGCGATTCACCCAGGAGCAGGCACAATGTTATTACAAACAGTGCCAAACAAAAAACAGCTACTGGGCAGCGTAAAGTCAATGAGTAGGATATCATACTGATACTTTCTACTTCGTGAGAATGAGTCTAGAACATATCTAAAACCACTAAGTAGATCATCCAAATAACGCACACTTCCCCATTTGTTGGCGTGTTAATGTTATGCAAAGTCTAAGCCAAATGGTTTGTCTAGTACAATGTCTAAGAGTTTTGGCTCAAAGAGTTGGAACAGCAAGACTGTAACATCTCTGATAGTTGCTATATATATATATATATATATATATATATATATGTTGTGCACTACGGAGGTCATCATATCAAAAAATGGAGAGTCCGGAAATGTCAATTTTGTTTTTATTTTGTACCTTTAAGACATCTTATATGTGGAAAAAAAAAAACAGCTATATTTTCTAAATTAAATAAAAAAACAAAAAAAAACATAAAAGGGACATTCACATCTCAACTAATAAAACAAAAAATTACAGAATTTTACGAAACTTTTCACCTTCACCTTATATGTCTGATCATCCCCTTTCATTGTTGACAGCTCGTTGTCTAGGTTACCGACCACCACTCCGCTCTAAAAAGCAGTGTTATTGCTGGTGTATATATATCTATAGAATACATATTTACTTATATTATACACTATGGGACGTTTATCATTGAGTTTGTGCTACTATTTTGGCTACTAATGAGGTTTTTTGCAAGTTGTAAATATTTGCGCAAGATTTAGAAAGGCATTTGTGCTACTTTTGGCTGCGCCATTTTTCATTATTTACGCTCGGAGGGGGTTTGGTTATATACTACTTAATTAGATTTATGATGCGCAATTTCTCAAAAAATTGTACAGCAGTACTTTTCTCCTACCCTAGTGTAGTTTTTTAGCCTAGTTGTTTTAGCCAAAAAATTGCCGACAAAAATTCATCAAGGCCAGGGCGCATACTGATACATCTGGGGGGGTTTGTGCAGAAAGGGAAATACACAGCAAAAAAGACTGTGCGGATTGCCGCATAGATGTGCCACATAGGGTTGGAGTGGAGTACTGCTACACAATTTTTTGTGTAAAAACTGAGAAATCACGCGATAAATCTAAGTAATAAAGTAGCTAATATAAAACCACACCCCCTCTGAGCGTAAAAAGTGAAAAATGCTGCAGTCAACACAAACTGCTCAAAAGAAGCATAAAGGCCTTTTTAAATCTTGCACATATTTTTACGTTTTGTGCAAAAACTCATAATTAATAGCATAAACTACTATATCTCTATAGATCTTCATTATATCTATATATACGCCAGCCAGATCAAGATCAGATCAAGAGCGGTGGTTGGTAACTGAGACAACGAGGTTTCATCAATGGGGAGAAAAGAGCGGCATATGAGTGCCTTGGATTATGAGCATAATTCGTTCTGGGACCGCGCTTGTAATCCAAATCCACTCTTAAACCAAAGCAAATTTTCCCATAAGAAATCATAGAAATGCAGACAATTGGTTCCACACCCCAAAAATAATGATTTTTCATTATGTAGAACATGAAACAAACAATGAGAAATAGCTGAATGTGTGATATTATAAAGTTGCTGTACAATATAGCAATTAGCATGTGGAGTATAGTATAGTATGTATAGTAAGGGCATAAACCTGAATAACAGCAACAGTTTGTATATACAGGATGGAGCTGCAGATCCCCATAATGCAGTAGCGTAGTCAGGGCTGTATTAACAGCTGCTGCTGCCCTAGGCGCTAAACCTGAAGATGCCCCATCTTCACGCACCTATTGGCGATACCAGACCTGACCAATACCACCATACCCCCACCCCCCTGGAAAAGACACCAGATTTACTGGCAAGTCTGAACGGGAGGAGGGAAACTAAAAAAATAAAAAAATAAAAATAGTTTTTTCTGTCCCCCTGCTCACTGGTGCTGCCCCCCTGCAAGGTGCTGCCCTAGGCACCGGACCACGGGTGCCTAGTGGTAAATACGGCCCTGAGCGTAGTACAACAGGCTAGCATAGAGAAGCAGGGCTGCTGTCAGAGGTCTGTGTGGTCACATGACAGCAATGGGGAAGGGGTGTGTGTTCAGCATGGACCAATCAGTAAGTGAGAATCACAGAGCTGTGCAGGAGGACAGAGACAGACACTTTATGTACAGCAGTGTGAATGGCTGAGTGTAAGTGCAGGCACGTTATAGCAGCAGTGTGTATAGCTGAGTGTAAGTGCAGGTACAATATAGCAGCAGTGTGTATAGCTGAGTGTAAGTGCAGGCACGTTATAGCAGCAGTATGTATAGCTGAGTGTAAGTGCAGGCACATTATAGTAGCAGTGTGTATAGCTTAGTGAGAGTGCAGTTCCTGGGTCAAAGTACAGGTCTGTAGACCCCGCTTTGCAGACCATGCCCCTCCCCCACTCCCGCTCCCACCCAATACAGGGAGCTCTTAAACCAAAGCAATGCTCTTAAACCAAGTTACTATTTTGAAAAACTGTGAGCTCTTCTTGCAAAACGCTCCTAATCCAAGTTACTTTTAAACCAAGGTGCCACTGTATTTGCAAAAATATTTAACTTGACAAGACCTAGAGATGAGCACAACTCGGGCATGCTCAATTCCAATCGTTCGGCATTTGATTACCGGTGGCTGAAGAAGTCGGATGCAGCCCTAGGGAGTCCTGGAAAACATGGACAGAGCCAAAGGCCTATGTCTGTATCCATGTTTTCCAGGACTCCCTAGGGCTGCATCCAACGTCTTCAGCCACTGGTAATCGAATGCTGAGAGATAGGACTGGAGCATGCTCACGTTGTGTACATCTCTAGTTACGTTTTATCATGTTCCACATGTCGCGGTGAAGATATTGGTCAGTATACAGGATTACACTACTATTTTTAGGGCAGATCCTGTTTGACAAAGTAGCCGGGTCTTATCCGTCGGTGTCTAGTCTACCAGTAACTGTTCTGTATTTAATGGATTAATGCGGTGTAAGCCCACAGATGCCACCTTTCTCTCAGCGTCAGGAAGTATTACCCTTCATTCCTTGCCAGATTGGCATTTTTTGCTGTCTTTTATCTGCCTGGCTTCCCAGCTGGCAGGCGGCGCACAGTCAGAGCTGATTGATCCACTTGACTGCCTGTAGCTGCACAAGCGGATGACAAGAGACCATCGGAAACTGTATTTATTTCTCATCTGCATGCAAACAGCCCCATGAATAAGAAATACCATTCCATTTCTCCAAGAATCGAGAGGCCGAGGGTAATTTTAATATCCAGTGTGATTAGCGGCATGTATAGGAAGATGAGGAGTATAAGCTGCCGGGTCATTCTGCCATCCAGATATAGCAGGAATCTGCGGTAAACACCACTCCGCCATGTCTGCCTGCTTTACATGTAAATTGTAGGTTGTGATGACTGGTAAATGCAGAGACATGCCGGAGTAATTCTCTAACATTTTGTATGATTTAAAGTGACCATGTACAGTTGGTTTCATGATTGGTGGATAGATAGATAGATAGATAGATAGATAGATAGATAGATAGATAGATAGGAGATAGATAGGAGATAGATAGATAGATAGATAGATAGATAGATAGGAGAGAGATAGATAGATAGATAGATAGATAGATAGATAGATAGATAGATAGATAGATAGATAGGAGATAGATAGATAATGCATAGATAATAGATAGATAGATAGGAGATAGATAGATAGGAGATAGATAGATAGGAGATAGATAGATAGATAGATAGATAGATAGATAGATAGATAGGAGATATATAGATAGGAGATAGATAGATAGGAGATAGGAGATAGATAGATAGATAGATAGATAGATAGATAGATAGATAGGAGATAGATAGATAGATAGATAGATAGATAGATAGATAGATAGATAGATAGATAGATAGGAGATAGATGATAGATAGATAGATAGATGGGAGATAGATAGATAGATAGATAGATAGATAGATAGATAGATAGATAGATAGATAGGAGATAGATAGATAGATAGATAGATAGATGTTAGATAGATAGATAGATAGATAGATAGATAGATAGATAGGGAGATAGATAGATAGATAGATAGATAGATAGGAGATAGATAGATAGATAGATAGATAGATAGACAGATAGATAGATAGATAGATAGATAGATAGATAGATAGATAGACAGATAGATAGATAATACATAGATAATAGAAAGAAATATAGATAGATAGATAGATAGATAGATAGATAGATAGATAGATAATACATAGATAATAGAAAGAAATATAGATAGATAGACAGGAGATAGAGCGATAGATAGATAGATAGATAGATACGGTAGATAGATAGATAGATAGATACGGTAGATAGATAGATAGATAGGAAATAGATAGATAGATAGATAGATACATACATAGAAAAAGATAGATAGAAGATAGATAGATAGATAGATAGATAGATAGATAGATAGATAGATAGATAGATAGAAGATAGATAATATAGATAGATTGGAGATAGATAGATAGATAGATAGATTATAGATGATAGATAGATAGATAGATAGATAGATAGATAGATAGATAGATGATAGATAATATAGATAGAGAATTCTACAGCAGTAGTTATTCAATCGAGCTGCATCGCCCATTGTAGGGTGAAAGGAAATCTGTGGTTTGGCTGTCATAAAGTCTCTAGGCCCGGCATGAAGCCTGGAAAGGTCCTTTATTACAATGTGCAACTTTTTAACAAATACTTTTATCTCTCGCTCTTTATTTTCTCAGTACAGACTAAAAAAGTCTCCACTTAGATAGGAAATAATTATTATTGAGCGAGTACTAAAATGCTCAAGTGCTTGACTCAAGTAACAAACCCCATTGAAATCAATGGAAGACTTGAGCATTTCACCAGGTGCCTCCTGCCTTGACCTGATTAGCTTGAAGGGATGTTTAAATGAGACCGGTTTAAATGACCTGCGGACAGGAGACACCTGCTCAGCATAGAAAACCTCTACACTCTATATGCTGAGCAGATAGTTTCTGTCCTTCTGGCACATCAGTAGAAGTAATAAAGAAGAGGAACTGGAAACTTCCTTTAAGCAGTCCGTGTTCTGCTTGGTTTCTGCATGTACATGACCGTTTCTTATGAAAAGCAAGGACTGCACCATCCAGGCGTCCACAAGAAACTTTCTAGCACCCTGGCACACACGGCGGCTCATTTTTCAGCAGGCACATAATGCTATTAAGTAAATGAGGTTGGTAAACAGATCATAAAGTAAGCTCATTATAACATGGCAGCTTCTGATGTTCCCTTTATTCTGAACACGAGTCTCTGCCCTGCTTCACCATTACCATATAAATGAGGAATATTGTTTAATGCTAATCTCGATGATAGTTACATTTACATTGTACTTTCTATAATGGCTGCTAATTGAAAGGGTTTCTAGTTCCCGCGGCTGGTGCAGTTTTCAGCTTTGTTCTAGGTCGAGGCCTCATTGGATGCTCTTAGGCAAAATTCTTAGAATTAGTATTATTGGTCTATGTGGCTACTCAATCTTTTGGTCTTCTCTGTCTTCAGGGTTTGGGTCTTGGTGATGGCCTCTACCCCCTTTGGTTCTAGGTAGCTGTTAGTTATAAGCAAGCACTTAAATGCTCGAGTACTCAATTCAAGTAATGAGCAACATTGAAATCAATGGTAGAATCAAGTATTTAACCAGGTGCCCCCTGCTCGACAGAACAGAGGAGCCCTTACTAACTTGAACTTAAATGAGATATGGGAATGGAAAATGTAAAAGGTTTCTGTAAGACACATTAAGAAAAAAAGAAACAAAAAAAAAACAATAAAGCAGCCATACTTACCTGTCCATGCTCCTCCAGATGCCTTCTGGCTCCAGTCCTCTTCTCAATGAAAGCCTACTTAGCCCATCTCTGATCTATCCCGCCACTGCCATTAATTGCCTGAGCATACTGTCACTGATTGAGGGACCAGAGTCAGCAGGCATCCGGAGGAGCATGGACAGGTAAGTATGGCTGCTTTATAGTTATTTTGTTTTTAAGCCTTAGGCTATGTTCCTACAATGTCTTTTTTAGGCAAAATAACTGCTGTTGTCTTTAAAATAATGGCCGTTATTTTATATTGATGGCCGCAAATAATGTTTATTACTATTATTTGTGGCCGTCATTGTCAAAAAAAATGCAGTTTTTTTTTTTTTTACTTAAAAAAGACTTTGTGTGAACATACACTTGGATAGTTTTGGAGCGCTTGGCATCATAATGGTTGTGGAGCCAGATACAGAGTGCCTGGCCCATCAAATTTAAGGCGGCACCTCCTTAGGCCAGAAAGTAAGCATCAAGTCATAGATCATTGTCTGGGAAAAAAGGAATACTTGGTCAGGCTGCAGGAGCTGCGGGGGACATGTCGGTAATGTTTAATTACCTGTGTCATTTCCCCACCGCTGCTGGATCCCAGGCCACCCGCTCTGCACCATGGCCTGTGTTTTCATAACATACATTGACATTGTGCCCACACTGGAAATTGGCACTCAGCATAGACTCTATACTTGTTTCCTATGATAGCGCAACATCGTCAAATGTTCTGAAAACACAGGAAGCGGTGCAGAGTGGGCAGCCTGGGATTCAGAAGCGGTGGGGAATTGGGATAGGTAAGTATGCATTACTACATTTTAGTAAAAATAACTCCGCCTGATGAAGATGCCATGATGACACACAATGGTCCTGATGAAGTGGCTAGGTGCTGTTTGTTGGCTCGGTTCAATTTGGCCATAATAGAAGCCAAGTGCATGAAGCTTTTGTGTAATTTCGTCATTATTGATCCATGTAGACTGTAAAATTACTCCTAAGACCTTGATTGTTGCTTGGCCATTAGTTTTCCATTGTCTGAGAAGCCCAAACGCCAGTGATCCAGTGATATCAACCATTCAATTTTCTGAGGCAGAAAATGTTAGATTTCTTTTATATCTGTCAGTGATGGCCATTAGTATCCCATTGTGTGACCATTTTATCATTTTTGCCTTCTCAGAAGACTCTTAAGGTCCCCATATGCTTTAGTGAAAAGTTGGCCAAGCCTTCAGATGTGCTGAGGACTGGTCGACTCTCTAGTTTATATTTCTGCCTCCATACTCTGTCCCAAGAGATGGTATCAAGGGAGATATGAATTGGGAGTATTGGATTTCAGAAGGAAAAGACAAATAATCAGCCAAATAATTATTTGGCCAACAGCTATCTAAGGTGTAAGGCCAACTTTGGTGCCAGTGGCAAATTATTTTGAAGGCAAGTTAGCAAGTTCGCTAATCACTACTTACCTGTCCGCGCTCCCCTGGTGTTCTTCTTCTCCGGTTTTCCCCCGCAGCTGCCTCCAGCCCGCTGACTGAGATGAGACAGCACCACGGCCAGTGATTGGCTGAGCTGGCGGTTACACTTATCTCAGGATTGTCATCCCACTCAACCAATCACTGGCCTCGGTGCTGTCCCGCACATTCAGGTTTGTCCAAACCTGTACTCTCTGCATTTTCTTACCAACGGCTGAAGAAGTTGCATGCAGCCCTAGGGAGCCTTGAAAACATGGATACAGCCTATGGCCTATGGCTGTATCCATGTTTTCCAGGACTCCCTAGGGCTGCATTCAACTTTTTCAGAGTTCAGGTTTAGATGGACCCGAGCGTACTTGAAATTTGCTCATCTTTTTTCAGTTTTTACAAGTCAATGTATATTGGTCGTGTTCTACTCTATAAAATTCTTATGGAGATTCAGAAACCCAAAGGTGATAGGTTGCTGCCCCAAAAGGGGTTGTCTCATTAGACCAGTAAGTGCCTCAGGTCCAGCTACTTCTACCCTCAACAAGCATGTGACTCATATAAGGGGGTGCTCCAACAGGATACAAGGACAGCCCCTTAGGTATCATCAAGTTCGATTGTAACCTACTCTGTGGACTTACTACTAGATCCTCAAATATTCCTCACGTGTCATAGTAGAACTGTTTGACCCTAGACGCAATAACTTGAGATGCTTCATCACATAAGCATCACAGAGCATTTTAAAAATTTTGCCTTATTTCAATTGCTTGTTTTCACCTCTTGCGGTCTTTTTGACTACTTTAAGCCATTGTCTTTGACGTCTGTTGTACATCACTTGTTCTGACGACGAGAATACAATGGCTTCAATCAGCCAGCGGGCAAAAGCTAAAACTGATTGGCTTAGAGATGGCTGGAAACATCTATATATTTTGCATTGATCAAACTATTGTATTCACTTTCTTAAAATACCCCAGTGTTATGAAGATAGGCGACGGAGAGGAAATTTACATTTTAATTACGATCAAAGACAAAGGGTGACACAGCATTATTCTGACCAAACGGAGTTAGCACGAGAGAGAGACATTTCTCTCTACACAGAGAAAATTAAAAAACGTTAGGTATATATCAGGGAACTGTGTTCTTTCTTGTTAGCTTACAAAAACATTGAACTTTTTCGCTTCTCAATGGTTTTTGCATCAGTCCCTTAAGGTACATTAATAAGAACTAACCTGTGTTCGTGTAATCTATATAATTGTAATATATAAAGGAGCACTGCATGTAAAGGATACACTAAACTCTTCCCACGTGGAGGGAGATAGAGTGGGCTGAATTCCTGACTAGAGTGTACACAGGAACAGGAATAGAAAACATTGTCGCCTCCCGGTGACATCTTCATACTCAGTTCATGCAGCTGAGGGACCCGGGAAAGTTAAGTCCAGCCCACTCTATTGACGCTTGTGGGGGCACTAATGGGGGGGGAGTAATTACTGTGTGGGGCACTATTGGAAAGGCTCACTACTATGTGGGATACTAATTTGGGGGAGTAATTACTATGTAGGGCACTATTAAAAGGCTGACTACTATGTGGGGCACTATTGGGAAGGCTGACTTCTATGCGGGGTACTAGAGTATGGGGGCTGACTGCAATGTGGGGTACTAGTTGGGGAGGCTGACTACTACAGTATATGGGGCACTTTTGGGGAGGGTGACTACTATGTGGGGTACTGACAACTATATGGGGCACTATTGGGAGGATGTACGCCACTCTGACAGTGCCAGGAAAGCTGCATGCACATTTCAGTAAATATTAAGGTTGGCCTGCAACCCCTGCTATAGACACTGTGCCTGATAGTCTGTTTTGAGGCAGCATATGTAAAATAATGATGTTTAAACCCTGTTCATAATATTCAGTAAGTAGTAAAGGAGGCAAGGCTCAAGTGGGCTTGGAACATTATGCAGAGCCCGACACTCAGGCAGTGTGTCCATGAACATACAGTATGGCTGCTGCTCCACCTTAATACCTTGAAAATTCCACCTTGCAGCAGACTGGATGCTATGCCTGGTAGCTTTATGGTACTGGGAAGGGTTTACACAGTGTAAGGAAAGGGACCTTTTCCCTTTAATTCATAATCTAAAAATATTTTTGGCCAAATTACAATAACAAATTTACAAAACAACAAATCTCCCACTGATCCCTCAACAAAATCGGTGTAACCATCAAATTAAAATCACTTGCGCCTAAAGCCATCTACCATGGACGATCCCATGGGGAGTATTAATTTCCATATCCAGTCATCCCGAACAACACTGACCCTGCACCTCATATTTACCCTTTTAAATTTAATATTCTATTTCCAGGGGGCAATTAAAAAAAATGTGAATATTGATTTGTCAGGGATTATATTGTGAGTCACCTCCTCTGTTCATCTCAATTCACTCCTGGAGAATAACCTTCAGTGCTTAAGAAATGTGGAGAGTCGGCAAGTCACCACCCCCATCCGGAATAGACGTCTAGAGGAGATAGTGTATCCGAATATTTGACTTTTTTTTTTTTTTCTATATTTTCTTTGGTAATCACTGAGTATATTGACCATGGGATTTTGAGGTCGGGATAATCCGGGATCAATTTGTGGATGGAATTCTTTGAAGCTCGGAGCCATGGTTCCTGAGCAGATGACATATCCAGAATAATTTTCCCCATGATGACTGTGGTGAAGCTCCGCCGCCCGTCACCATTATCATAACATAATGCCGCGGTGTATATTAATATATTCAACACAAGCAACATTTTCAATGTGTTTTCTTCGCTGATTCAATCCATTTTCCATTAAATTTGGCTTTACTGTGATAGTGTTTAAATCCCCAGGCATGACTTGTAAGACAAAGGAAGTGGTGTGGAATGGATTGATACACTGTAATATATTACAGAATACATAGACACAGGGAAGGAGGGCAATTTTTTTTGCCATAAATTTAATTACGAGGATTAAATTCTTATTTGTATTATCTGTAATATGGGAGCAGGAATGTATTACGGGATTTGTTTGCTCTAGGCGGCTTATTTATAGGCATTGAATGGCCAAACCGTGTGATGCTGTGACCCATTGTAAATCTGTGATGTCCCCGGTGATATCAGATCCTGTAAGGTGTGAGGGGTATCCGTCATGGTTG
Source organism: Dendropsophus ebraccatus (assembly GCF_027789765.1). Classification (NCBI taxonomy): domain Eukaryota; kingdom Metazoa; phylum Chordata; class Amphibia; order Anura; family Hylidae; genus Dendropsophus; species Dendropsophus ebraccatus. The sequence goes on from NC_091456.1 coordinate 172,870,148, forward strand.
GGACTTGTTTCTCCAGTACATCCCACAGATGATCAGATTGAGATCTGGGGGATCTGGAGGCCGATCCACCACCTTCTTATTCCTGAACAATGTCTGCAGTGTGTTATTTCCGATAGTCATAGAAGATCATTAAGATAAGTAAATACAGTGCAGTTATATCCAGTGACTTACAGGGGGCATTTTCTCTAAACAGAGTCGCTCACATTCTTCCGTACATTGACCGGCCTTCATGAAGACTGCTTCTAGCCTCAACTTGTCTCCACAGAATCTGCCAGACAAACATTTTAGACTCCTTCCTTCAGCACCTTCCTCACCTCTATATAAACTCCACATCTGTATTGCTCCAGACTATAATGGTGGCCACTTTGTGTTCCCATGAAGTCTTTAGGAAGAAGCATCCAGCACTGATAAAAATAAAAAACTTTAGCCTAATGTTACCGAGTTTCGGCTTTTTTGGCTTGTTTCCAATAATGATATGTTGTGAACAAAGTGATTTGCTGAAATGCAGAAACATTATGCTTGGATGTGGTTTTATGTCCGTTGTGAAGTTTCAAATAAAAGCTGCTCACAATATAACATTATTGTGAACGAGGTGATTAGCAGAAACTCGGAAACATTAGGCAGAATTTTTTTTACTCTAGTGGTGGATCCTTTTTCCTATATTTTCCTTTTTCCTATATTTATCTTGGAGTGGTTGTTGGTTGGCTTCTACATTTGTTACTGCATCATGAAGTCTTTAGGCTTTCAAATAGTACTTAGGCCTTCTCTATGCCATCACATAGTAGTTAGGCCCCCATCTGTACCCTTATATAGTAAATAATCCTGTCTCTGTCTACATTTAGAAGATTGTGCCTCTGTATAGTACTTAGGCCCACATATAGTAGTTAGGAACTCCCCCCCCCCAAGTAAGTCTTCCTGGTAGGACTGTCCCTTCAAAACCGGGACTGTTGGCAGTTATGCCTGGAAGGATTGTTTCTGAGTACAATGTAGATGTGAGGCTGTAGATATCAGTCTGCTTTATCCTTTTTATGTTCTTTTCTAAGCATATCCTTCTTATACTGTCTCTTTGTGTTATTTCTTTCTCATTTACACCCAAGCTACCCATAGGTGACGGATAATCCTGGATATTTCTATGGTGACGGTTACAGTTTTCAATGACAGGAAATCGGCGCAGTAATCTTAGGAGATTATCGGAGCGAATAGTGGTGTCCAGGGACTTTTAATAAGAAAAAAAAAAAACATCTATAAATCAGGCTAAAGAAAATAGTACTTAGAAGATATTGCTATTTCTATGTCTCCATCACATTATTATATCCGTACTTGAGATTTATACCCAATACCATATACCAAGGATGGCCGCAACTGCACAGTATTAACTCCGCTCAACTAAGAGCGAGACTGGGAATAGGGCTTCATAGAAAGACATGAAATAGGCCAATAAATCCTAAATGTATCTGTCTAATATCTATCTATCTACAGTATCTGTCTATCTAATATTTATCTATCCATCCATCTCCTATCTATTATCTATCTCCTATCTATCTATCTATCTATCTATCTATCTATCTATCTATCTATCTAATATCTATCTATCTAATATCTATCTATCTATCTATCTATCTATCTACTATCTATCTATCTATCTATCTATCTATCTATCTCCTATCTATCTATCTATCTATCTATCTATCTATCTATCTATCTACAGTATCTGTCTATCTCCTATCTATCTATCTATCTATCTATCTATCTATCTATCTATCTATCTCCTATCTATCTATCTATCTATCTATCTATCTATCTATCTATCTAATATCTATCTATCTATCTATCTATCTATCTATCTATCTTTCTATCTATCTATCTATCTATCTATCTATCTACAGTATCTGTCTATCTCCTATCTATCTATCTATCTATCTATCTATCTATCTATCTATCTATCTCCTATCTATCTATCTATCTATCTATCTATCTATCTATCTCCTATCTATCTATCTATCTATCTATCTATCTATCTATCTATCTCCTATCTATCTATCTATCTATCTATCTATCTATCTATCTCCTATCTATCTATCTATCTACAGTATCTGTCTATCTATCTATCTATCTATCTATCATCTATCTATCTATCTATCTATCTATCTATCTCCTATCTATCTATCTATCTATCTATCTATCTCCTATCTATCTATCTATCTATCTATCTATCTATCTATCTATCTATCTCCTATCTATCTATCTATCTATCTATCTATCTATCTATCTATCTCCTATCTATCTATCTATCTATCTATCTATCTATCTATCTAATATCTATCTATCTATCTATCTATCTATCTATCTATCTATCTATCTATCTATCTTTCTATCTATCTATCTATCTATCTATCTATCTACAGTATCTGTCTATCTCCTATCTATCTATCTATCTATCTATCTATCTATCTATCTATCTATCTATCTCCTATCTATCTATCTATCTATCTATCTATCTCCTATCTATCTATCTATCTACAGTATCTGTCTATCTATCTATCTATCTATCTATCTATCATCTATCTATCTATCTATCTATCTATCTATCTCCTATCTATCTATCTATCTATCTATCTATCTATCTATCTATCTCTCTCCTATCTATCTATCTATCTATCTATCTATCTACAGTATCTGTCTATCTAATATCTATCTATCTATCTATCTATCTATCTCCTATCTATCTATCTATCTATCTATCTATCTCCTATCTCCTATCTATCTATCTATCATCTCATATCTATCTATCTATCTATCTATCTATCTATCTATCTATCTATCTATCTATCTATCTTTCTATTTATCTATCTATCTATCTATCTATCTATCTATCTATCTCCTATCTATCTATCTATCTATCTATCTATCTATCTATCTATCTATCTCTTCTGTCTATCTATCTATCATTAGTTATCTATTTTCTATCATCTATATCTATAATTCTGCATACTGTATATAGTGATTACTGGTAATACTACATCCATATTATGATGTTCTCCTCTCTTCATGTCAGTCATACCCTGTGTCCCCTACAAATCTCACATCTTCCTCTATAGTCGGACTTCACGTCATAAACTATGCATCAAAGTCCCCTTATCTGCCAGACTCCTGTTCTTATCATTGTCACACGACATTCTGGAGAGTCAGCGGTTCTAGATGCGCTTGCAGTTTTTGGACCTCGGGGGAACGCTTAGATGTAATCTAGATAATTAGAACACAAGACCATTCTCCTATCCGGCGTGGAAGGAAAGTAATTGGAAAAAAAGTTTATAAACGACTTCATTAAACTGAGGTTCAACTCTGCACCCTCATGCCACAGGAAGGGTCATGGGGATTGATGGGGTTTAAAGCTATTTGGGTTTATTTAATTTTTAGGGTATTGGTATGCTTGGAATTTCTGAGCTTGTTTTGGCCTTCTGCCAGCGAGTAATAGTGACGTGTCAATGGGGCAAAAGGGTGTTTTAACTGATCATCTCATATGTGTCCAAAGTTGTCAGAGGGTGCAGAAAGTTATGAACCTTAGCTGTGCAGAACACCAATCTGTTAAATGTGCAAAGTCACTGTATCCAATATATTTCAATGGGAATTGTGTAATGCTCCATTTGTCCTGTGGGTGTGCTGTAGAGCAATTACTTGTTGCCAAGTTCACGCACAGATTGCAGCCGATCACTTGGGATTTTAGCAGCAGAACAGTGTATCATCACCTTGTTAAAGAGGGCACAATCGCTAGCAGTTTTGCAATATACTTTATAATAAATATATATTTATATAATATATATGTAAGTTTTCTATGTTTAAATTAAAGTTATACATTTGGCCACTATGTGTCTCCTTTCACTGCGCATGTGTACAGCTGCTGCACGTCCACATTCAGTAGCAGAGAATCCAGGGGGTGCTTGCATTGTATGGTCAGCTCTCCTGTCACACAGCACCCAAACCTCTCTAACCACACAGTGACATTATACTGACTAAATTGTGACATAGCAAAGAGCATTGTCTCCTGGTAAGATGCAGAGCAGATAATAGAATTAGTCAAAGTTAATAATATAATTACCCTAAATTAATTGCCCTCAGGGGATATACAACCTGCATGATGAAAAGGTGTCTTTCCTTGTGTGAGCGTAGAAAGGACCGGGACTTCCTGTGTTTGGTCTCTTTTTTTTTTTTTGAACAGAGAAAAGACCAAGGGAGCATGGGCCACAGTTTGACAGTAAGGGAGACACCTAGTGGTCATATGTAAAATGTTGATTTAAAAAATAAAAAGGAGTATATTGCATAACTGCTTGCGATAACAAAATTTTTTTTTTCTTTGCAATAGGTACACTTTAAAAAAAAGAGTGGCAAACCAGCACCAAGTTATATTTCGAGGGGTCTTTATTAGTCTGAAGTTTGTAGTCGCTCTGTATGGATTATCAATCTCCCCATATAGATCATATCAACATCTAGGGGGTGTAAATCTTACAATATAGTCTATGGATTAGATATTGATATGACCCGATATAAACCTATCCAGGAAACTAAGCTGATTGGAATCGAGAGTGGTTGACCTTTGACCCCTGCAGACAACATCCGGGACTTGCCATTGCCGAAACCTCTGCTGTGTTTTTTGAATGTGCACATTACAATAACAGGAGTGAAGCTAAATGACATGGTCTTTATGCAGATACAACAACAATTACACTATACGTCAGAACTGGGTTTTTTTGGTACACGACAATGACATGAATATATGCACTTCTCGCTTTGAAGAAGATAAAAGGTTCTTGGCAGTCTCCGACTGAAGATAATACCGGCGGTGACTGAGCTGAAGCTTGCATACAAATATGTAGGGAAGATGTAAATTTCAATAGAAAAAAAAAACATAAACACAATAAAAGAAGGAACAAAAAGGGTAAATGTGAATTTAAAATACAACCCTGCTGAGTAAAACTGAGCTGTCAACCCACCGGCAGTGCCCAACAGGTCACACAACTCATACGTTACCACCCAACGTATCTTATCCATACCTGAGCTACCCAACTCGTACACCCAATACACATGAACAATTGGTTTGGCTCAGCATACCTCTTTCCTGTCTTGTCCAGTCTGTTTAGATTGTTTGAGATAAAAGATATTGTTTAGTTTTGTCTGTCATGTCCTGTTCTTATTGATCTTGTTGTGCTGTCCTGCCATATCTTGTCCAGTCTGTCTTATATTAACTTTATTGTTATCATTAGTGCTTTGCTGCAAGGTGCTGCCATATCTCGTCCAGTCTGTCCTACATTATTTTCATTGTTATTGATAGTGCCCTACTAACATTTGCTGCTATATCTTGTCCAGTCTGTCTTGTACTGCTTTTATTATAATTGTTAGTGCCCGGTTGCCATATCTTGTCCAGTCTGTGTTATATTAATTCTATTATTAGTGTTGTGCTGTCATGTCTTGTCCAGTCTGTCTCACGTGGGTTTTAGTATTTTGTACTGGAAGTTTCTTGGGTGTACCCATGTGTTCTGCCTATTAAAGGAGAAGTCTTGCGAAAATTTTTATTAAATTATTGTATTGCCCCCCAAAAGTTATAGAAATCACCAATATACACTTATTATGGGAAATGCACATAAAGGGCTTGACCAACTTGTAAGACTTCTACTGTTATCTGTTTGAATTCCTTGTCAATGCCGGTTGTTCCCACTTTTTTGTTCTACCCCAAGTCCTGGGGGTATCTGAGTATTGGGAGCTATTGTTAAGGCCTAGTAATGATAATTCCTGGTTCTGCAGTCTAACAGCCTGTCAGTGTCATAACAGAATGTGGCTTGAGGTAGTTCCTCGACACCACTCTATCTTGGCTTTTTTAAAGGAATCTATCAGCTGTATCCGATAGTAGATAGGACGATAACAGAATTTATGCCTGTCTAGTAGCTGATGGTTGTTTGCAAAGTTATAAAATCATGTTTTCCATCCAAGCTCAAGTGTCATAAAGGCTGGACTGAGCTGCAGAATGCACACCTCCCCCCTCCTTCACTCCTCCCTGGTTGGGAAAAACATGATTTTATAATTTTGCACGCAGCCATCAGCTAAGATACAAGTATCATTTCTTTTTTCTCCCTATCCAAGCTCTGGTTATGATATAAAGATTCCCTTTGAATAGCAATAATATACTTTTCTTAAAGTGACCCACAATCCTATGTGAAGGATTTTTTTAAATGGTTTTTTTTTTTTTTTTTTTTTTTCTATGTGCAAATTTATGATTGTCACCCTGGTCTCCCTTTAAGTTTTCACCCATGTTTCCCTTTAACGCTCTTACAGAACTTTCCACCGAACTGCGCCACCAACGTGATTTAATACTGTCAAAACCTATCATGTGTTTTTTTGCCCATTATTTATGCCATGTTGGCAAGACGTGAGACAGCATATGTGGCGGTATTTACTGCCTCTTGGAATTGTTTTCAACATCACTCAGTTCAGCCAATAAATCTGCGGATACAAAAAGCGGCGGCTCCGCGTTTGGGTTTATATACTCGACATTAGAAAGTGCATTTTCCTTATAAATCTTTCATCCGCCAATAATTCATTTGCAAAAATCCCAATCACTGCGCAGAATGGGAGGCATAGAGCGGGTTGTCTCCGGCGCCCATCGCCGTACCGGCAGCTCTTGTTGGAGTTATGGAAAGGATACAGGGTGATCGCAGCTCTGCAGCTTTTAAATGTCACATCCTGGGTTTGTATTATAATAGGTCATGGCAGCGATTCTCCTGTAACTCAGAAAGATTACTGCATTGGAAGTCCACTTATATGTTCCTTTATGGGCGCCTTATTGTGTGCGTCCTGTCTGCCAGTTCTGATAAAAATTTCTAACCCGTAAAGGTCACCGTGAATAGCAGACTCTAACCTTTGGATGGAGCACGAGGGGAGCAAATTATTTTCTGATTACTGTATGACTCGGGTTCACTAACACTGCTGGTTAGTGCGCAATATTCTCTACGTCTGATATAAAGATTCTGCATCAGCTCTTGTATAGGGCAGAGAAAGGAGCAAACACATCAGGTGCCAGAATGGTAACTGCTCCACCAATCCTCTGCACATGGGTTAATGTATCTCCCCCATGAGTCACTTTAAAAGGACACCGTCCTTACCAATAAATAATGGTACATCAGCAGGGGAGGGGATCTTTATCCACGTCTCCTATCTATCTATCTATCTATCTATCTATCTATCTATCTATTATCTATCTATCTATCTATCTATCTATCTATCTATCTATCTATTATCTATCTATCTATCTATCTATCTATCTATCTATCTATCTATCTCCTATCTATCTATCTCCTATCTATCTATCTATCTATCTATGTAAAGTAGCTTGACGGCACTCCAGATAAGGTGAGAAAAAAGGTTTCACATTTATTCACAAAGTGCACAGCACAGCATACAAAGTAATTAGGCAACGTTTCTGTGGCCTCTCGCCACCATTTTCAAGCCAGAAAATGGCTTGAAAATGGTGGCGAGAGGCCACAGAAACGTTGCCTAATTACTTTGTATGCTGTGCTGTGCACTTTGTGAATAAATGTGAAACCTTTTTTCTCACCTTATCTGGAGTGCCGTCAAGCTACTTTACATATATATTGTGGACTCGTGGTTGGAGTATTTGCCTGGCACCCATATTTTTCCTGTGCTGCTGAAATTACTAAAAATATCTATCTATCTATCTATCTATCTATCTATCTATCTATCTATCTCCTATCTATCTATCTATCTATCTGTCTATCTCCTATCTATCTATCTATCTATCTATCTATCTATCTATCTCCTATCTATCTATCTATCTATCTATCTATCTATCTATCTATCTATCTCCTATCTATCTATCTCCTATCTATCTATCTATCTATCTGTCTATCTCCTATCTATCTATCTATCTATCTATCTATCTATCTATCTCCTATCTATCTATCTATCTATCTATCTATCTATCTATCTATCAATCTATCTATTTATCTATCTCCCAGCACACCAGCTCAGGTGAAAAAAAAAAATTATTCCAAAAAAATGTGCAAGAAAAACAAGATGCAACGTTTTTATTCTGTCACAGAATCATTATCAAGTGCACCCTGTATAGTTGCCCCCTCTGCACCCTGTATAGTTGCCCCCTCTGCACCCTGTATAGTTGCCCCCTCTGCAGCCTGTATAGTTGCCCCCTCTGCATCCTGTATAGTTGCCCCCTCTGCACCCTGTATAGTTGCCCCCTCTGCACCCTGTATAGTTGCCCCCTCTGCAGCCTGTATAGTTGCCCCCTCTGCACCCTGTATAGTTGCCCCCTCTGCACCCTGTATAGTTGCCCCCTCTGCACCCTGTATAGTTGCCCCCTCTGCACCCTGTATAGTTGCATCTTCAGTACCCTTTATAGTTGCCCCCTCTTCACCCTGTACAGTTGCCCCCTCTATACCCTGTATAATTGCCCCCTCTGCACCCTGTATAGTTGCCCTTTCTGCACCATGTATAGTTGCCCCCTCTGCACCCTGTACAGTTGCCCCCTCTATACCCCTGTTTAGTTGCCCCCTCTGCACCCTGTACAGTTGCCCCCTCTATACCCCTGTTTAGTTGCCCCCTCCACCCTGTACAGTTGCCCCCTCTCCACCCTGTATAGTTGCCCCCTCTCCACCCTGTATAGTTGCCCCCTTTATACCCCTGTTTAGTTGCCCCCTCTGCACCCTGTACAGTTGCCCCCTCTATACCCCTGTACAGTTGCCCCCTCTCCACCCTGTTTAGTTGCCCTCTCTGCACCCTGTATAGTTGCCCTCTCTGCACCATGTATAGGTGCCATCTCTGCACCATGTATAGTTGCCCCCTCTTGAACCTGTACAGTTGCCCCCTCTATACCCCTGTTTAGTTCCCCCCTCTGCACCCTGTACAGTTGCCCCCTCTATACCCCTGTTTAGTTGCCCCCTCCATCCTGTACAGTTGCCCCCTCTATACCCCTGTTTAGTTGCCCCCTCTGCACCCTGTACAGTTGCCCCCTCTATACCCCTGTATAGTTGCCCCCTCTCCACCCTGTATAGTTGCCCCCTCTATACCCCTGTATAGTTGCCCCCTCTCCACCCTGTATAGTTGCCCCCTCTATACCCCTGTTTAGTTGCCCCCTCTATACCCCTGTTTAGTTGCCCCCTCTTCACCCTGTACAGTTGCCCCCTCTATACCCCTGTATAGTTGCCCCCTCTCCACCCTGTATAGTTTCCCTTTATGCGCCCAGTAGTTCTGTGTATTAGACCCACTCCTGGATTTGCTCTCACCATGTGTGAACCCGGCCTTACAGCGTACACTGCAGCATATTTTCCCAATACTGAGGGTACATTCACATGTTGCAATTCTATCAGGTTCTTCTAAAATGTTTTTATTTATTTATTTATTTTTCTGCACAAAATTGCTGCAGCGTGTGAATGCAGCCCGAGGGTCGCCACATTGTGATACACCCCCCTGCAGCTCATGTTCTGCAGAGGCTCATTCACCGACTTCACTGACTTCTCTCGCTACACACATCTGCTACATCTGTTAGCATGAAATCTATAAAATCTGCAATATCTACATGAGGCCGCTTCCTTATAATTGTATATTTTGTATTGTATGAACTTTGCTGACGCCTTTTATCGCCATCTTAGTGGCTTCTCAGCTTCATATTGTTCCCCTGTGCAGTCTGGCGGGGGATGGGGGAGTTGCATTGGGTGCACTGGCCCTTGACATGGCATGCGGATGAGAGGCCAATGTGGGTCTCTACTTGAAGACAGAAATTGACCACTTACAGCTTCCTTGTGCTACAGATGGTGTATTAATTGAATATGACGCTGGGCTGACCTCGCTGCTTTCCCAGTGGCCTTCCCTGGTGGCTTTAATCATTGAGTATATTCCGCTGTGCATGAAGGTTATCTGGTAACTATACATCACGCTCCACTGACTCCGTAATGACAGCTGCTAACATTGCATCTTGGAAATTGTACAGGAAAAAAAATAGGAATGTGAACAATGTCTAGAAGAGTAGAGCAGAACCTCTGTAAATCTATACAACAATAGGTCACACTTATAACTGGTGCTGTGAATTCTCTATACACACAACAATGCCATCGATGCTGCGTTTAGCTATAGGATACCAACTTTACAAAATGCTACGTATCCTTAAACACCCAATTATTGACGTTAATCTAATAGTCGGAGCAAACAGTGGTCTCAGTGATCATCTCTTGCTGTGGAGGACTCAACACAATCATAAAAGACAGGGACTGCCTATTCAATTCAATAGGCAGGGCGTAATGCTTCATACAACCTGTGGTGGCGCTGCGGGAAAAAAAAAATGAATGCCTACTGCTGAATTTCTCCATTCCATTTCTAAGGGAATATCCTGTGATAGGCTTATTATTAGACTCATCTATCAGATTAGATTCAGTCAGAATAAAAAGTACCACAATCACCGTGAACATGATGGACTAGGTAGGAGATGTGAGGCTGTGTAGTGGTAGTAGTATTAGTAGTATTATTAGTAGTAGTAGTAGTAGTAGTAGTACAGTATAGAACATAATGGATTACAGGAGATATGCAGCTGTATATGAGTAGTTGTAGTATTAGCAGTATAGTACATGATAGGAGATGTGTGGCTGTGTAGGGTAATAGTAGTCGTAATAGTAGTAGTAGTACAGTATGGAACATGATGGAGAAGGCAGAAGATTTGCAGCTGTGTAGTAGTAGCAGTAGTAGTAGTATTACAGAATGGCAGGTGACTCGAAGGGTTAAGTTCACCCAGGGGAGCTGTGGACGTTGGTGGATTACTGTCAGTGCACACCAGTGATCCACCACTGTTCACAGTTCTTCTGGGTGAATTTAACCCAGTGAGTTACCTGTCAGGTTACGTCAGGTGGCCTAATTTGATACCATGTCTGCCAAACATGGTATTAGAACAGGCCACCTGAAATAACCTGTGAGGTGTTTACAGGATTAACTTCACCCAGGAGAGCTGTGGACAGCGTCTACTGGCACACAAATTGACAGTACAGGAACCATTTGACAGCTACACAGCTTACACAACTACCCTCATAATATCCTCTATCTTTTCATGGAGGGTGCCTTGCAGCCGATTGCCCAGCAGGATTATGGATAACCCCCTTGCACCCGAGCTTTTGATATAATTTAATGTACAATGCGCAGTCGTCATTTTGGACCATGTGTGACGAACTTTCAAAATTTGCAACAAATCTCGGTTCAAGAAGTTTTTTCCTTTAACCCTTTTGTGCAACAATATAAACATGCATTATTCACAGTGACAAAGTCAGCTCTGCTATACCTAAACCGCTATTTTACTAGTTATTTTCTTCATAACTTACAGTCAGATATCACATCTTTTAGGTCTTCTCTCAAGAATATGCCCTTCCCCTCAATGAAGACTGATGGTCAGGTGCGCAATGCTTCCCTGGCTCTCTTGTTATCTCTCTGTATTTAGGCGATCTCTTTGTTTTTAAGCAAGCAGTCGGTAACAATGATAAACTATTGGCCTTGTAGAAAAGTTGTAGCGCATTCGTTTTCACAGTGAATTATGGGACGCGTCCACTTTATTGACTGACCCAAAATATGCTAAATAATGGCCACTTTCCTAAGACTTTGTACTCTAACCTTGAAATCGAATACATTGTGATCTAGCACACGGCCTCCGCCATGACTTAACTATTCATCTTAGCTCCTATTAATGTCAGTGCATGCTGAGGTGTTGTTCAGAGAAAATTCTACAGTCAACAAAAATAGTAGTAAAGAATCACTTTACTGCATGATTGCTGCAAAGTGGTGACACTGAGATGGAGCAGTTATAGTATAGCTTGACTATAGTAGTAACCCCTAGCTTTATTAAAGGCGTTATCCAGGATTAGAAAAAGCACAGCCACTTTCATGCAAAAACAGCACCCCCCCCCCCTCCTCAGGTCCCATGTGGTATTACAATTTAGTTCCGTTGACTTCCATAGAACTGAGCTGCAATACCACACCCAAACTGAGGACTGAGGAGGGGCGCCATTTCTGGAGGAAAGTCACCATGTTTTTCTAACCCCTTTAACTTTTAGGATACTGGAAGAACAGGATGACCCCTGTGGGAATGGTTATTTTGGTCCCAGAATAACTTTTACAGGCTGAAATTTTACCAGTTTTATTCTTAAAGGGATTTTCCATTTTAAGAAACCCATTTCTGTCCCGTCTATTTGCTTTATCATACCATTATGTTGTGCTGCATGGCGGATGGGACATCTGTATTGGTGGACAGGTATGGTGCTGTTTTTGGTACTGTAATGTTTCTTTTTTTTTTATCTACTCACAGAAATCCTCTGACATCCTGGTCATGAGATACTCATTATGCAGTGACCACTATAGATTCAATTTTGTATTAGCTGTGGCCATTGAAATGTAAGGTTGTTGTTAGAGATGAGTGAACTTTTCAAAAGTTTGGTTCGGTAGGTTCGCCAAACTTTCAAGCAAAGTTCGGGTTCAGTTTTAGATGAAACCGAACTTTTCTTAATTCCCTAAAATAAGATGATTTATATTATCTTAGGGGATTAAGCAGTTGTATACAGTCAGTTTTCTGTATGCTACCTTTGCATAGACGCCATCCTTGGGTATGCCGATTGCTTTCTATCCTGCCAGCTTGTTTTGTGTATATTTACTTAAGACAGCATGTTTTCGTTCCAATGTTGCTGTTGGAAACGAAAAACAGCAACAATGGAAAGAAAAAAATGCTGCCATAAGTAAATATACACAAAATAAGCTGGAGGGGTAGAAGGCAATTGGCAAACAAGGGGATCCTAACTATTGCTTTCTACCCTGCCAGCTTGTTTTGTGTATATTTACTTATAACAACATGTTTACAATCCAGTGTTGCTGCTTTTCGTTTCCAACAGCAATATTGCAACGTAAAATTAAATATACACAAAATTAAAATATACAAAAGTATAAGTAAATATACACAAAACAAGCTGCTGATTGACACCAGAGACCTGTAGGAGGACACCGGGGGTGCACAGAAAAATAAGCATAGGCTCTTTTTTTGTTTTTTTTTTATATGTATTAAATTGTGCGGCCGCAAAAACTTTACAAAAATTTTGGTTCAGTAACGAACCAAACTTTTTGCAAACTTTATAATAAATCTCAATTGTGGTGTTCGGTTCGCTCATCTCTAGTTGTTGTAGTTTGTAGAGGGGATTCTGAGCAACAATCCTTCCTATTTTAGGGGGAAAACCCTGTAAATGTCCATTTAGCTAAGTGAGCAATATCGAGCACCATCTTTAATCAAAGACTGGCAGAGCAGAAAGTTATTTTTAGGCTTTTTTTTTTACTTGCAGATTTCAGAATGCGGATTGCATTTGTCCCATCTGTCATGTATTTATGGATTTTATTTGTAAAACTCCAGTCACAGCCTTAATGTGATGTTTAAGTACCAGATGCTGCTGGAAAATTAAAAAGTAAATTGCACAAACAAACATGAAGATAATACAAGTCACAGATGCCGGTAATTATTGTGTGTGTGTCAAACGGCAACAGAATAGCGCTTTGTGCTTAATTGCAAATCGAAAATTAGTCTGAGCAAATATTCGTATAAATAACGTCTCTTGTTCCATTCTTCCTCTAACTTCTTTATCGAGACAAATTTACTGCAAAAAAAGTCCCTGAAGTAGGAAGGAATCCCGTTTATTCCTTGCCTGTCTGGCTAGTAAAAGAAAGCTCCAATACAGAGATCCAAATACTCTGAATCAGGCAGCTAGAGGAATCTCACTGTGTACTGTGTTATTAATGAGGTCAATGTATAAGCAGTATGCGTTAAGCTCTAAAGCTCCACCTAGTGGTTGCTGCAGTTTTTCTTACTCTGTGTTCCAGTGTTGGGTCTCTGCTGGGTTAACTACCTGATGCTTCTGCTCTCTGTTCCACAGCAGCTATTCCTATTGCCAATGTTTCTATATGTCCAAGTATCAGCTTTTTTCCTGGTAGACCACATTGCGTTTATTCAGATTCCAACTTCGGTAGATGATGAAATAATTGGTGGCCTATTTCAAAGGAATCTTTGTTTCTTGGTGCCACTCAGTCCATAATGTTCAATGAGTCCTTGTTAGAGAATTAGATCCTGATCTTGGCCCTGGCCTAGTTCTTGATCCCACTTATACCTACTAATGCTCAGTAACTGTCGTTACTTCAGGATCCTGATATTCCCTAATTCCTGACAATATTCCTGACCATATTCCTAACTAGTCCTGCATGGCAACCAAAGTTCTACCCCAAATGCTGTGCTAAGCCTTAATTTGTTGTCCACATTCAGTAGCAGAGAATCCTGGGAGTGCTCGCATTGTATGGTCAGCTCTCCTGTCACACAGCAACAAAACCTCTGTAACCACACAGAGACATTATACTGACTGAACTGTTGAATAACAGAGAGCATTGTCTCCTGGTAAGCTGCAGCGCTGATAATGTAATTAGCAAAAATTAATAATTTATTAGCCTCAGTTAATTGCCCTCAGGTGATATACAACCTGCATGATGAACAGGTATTTTTCCTTGTGTGAGTGCACAAAGGACAGGGACTTCCTGTGTTTGGTCTATTTTTTTGAAGAGAGAAAAGCCAAATATCAGCACGGAGGGAGCATAGAGCACAGTTTGGCCATATGTATAACATTGATTTAAACATAGAAAAGGTAGTATATTGCAAAACTGCTTTTTCTTTTACCTCTATGGCTATACAGGGAATTTTGAGCTGTGTATCAAAAAAAAAAACTGACATATTCAGAAGTGATTCCACACTGACGTGTAATCCTATTTAAAAAATTAGCGATCAATGTTCGACATTCACTTTAGGTTGCGTTTCCCTCTATCCACTGTGCTCATTACGGTGAATTATTTTATCATCCTAAGCCTAGGCCTTAGGGCAGCCAGACAGATAAAGACTTGGATGCTTTTGTCTGTCATAATGGCACTTGTGGATCTGACTACAAAAAGATGTCTTAAAATGCCCGTTGTTGGCTAAACGTTGAAAGCCGAGAGTGTCAACAACTGGCATCCCATCACTGGTTAGGTCCTGAGATGTTGGCAGCTCCTTTATAGAGAAGTCTGGCCGTTATAAAATACACATCAAGCTGAACAAATAACCTGTTAATCTTGAGCCGCATTCACTGAAATGGATTTGCAAAATAAACAAATCGTACTGAATGGAAGGGTGCTCGGAATCGTGCAATGATCCTGCACTTTCAAGATAAAGTCTTCCTGAAAATTGAAAAATCTCTTTCATACAGGGGAGTCAAGATAAATAGAGGAGAGGATGACATGGTTCTGGGTACCCATGATGGGGGCTCAACACCTCTTTACTATAGATGGGTATAGTAGCGAAGCTCCAAATTTCTGTGAAATTTGACCAGTAGAGTCTTATAGCCATAGGGCAGCACTGTTACCTTGTAGCACTGGGGTTTGGGGTTAAAATCCCACCAAGGACAAGATCTTCAAGGAGTTTGTATTCTTATTCAATGTTTGTATGGGTTTCCTCTGGGCACTCTGATTTCTGAGTGATGACAAGTAGTGCTGAGCAAACTTGCCGAATTGTTCAGGTTTGGGAACATTCTTCAAACCGGAATACTCGGCATTTGACACCCGGCGGCTGCAGAGGTCGGATGGTGCCCTAGGGAGTCCTGGAAAACATGGATACAACCTTAAGCCAGAGGCTGTATCCATGTCTTCCTGGCAGCCCTAGGGCTCATCCAAATTCTCCAACTGCCCGGAGTCAAATGACAACTGTTCAGGGTTCATAGAAAAAATTACATTATGCCCCATAGAAACTTTAAGCAAACAGAGTTCAAAAACAACATTGTTTCAAAGGCTTCACACTGCTTCGCCTTGACATTGAGCTGACCTGAAGATGGGAATCCAGGTTCAGGTCCATTTACCCAAGCATTGAAGTATGCAGTATAATTGCTTCATGTAAATAGTGCAAGCTACTGATCGACGGGTAATAAAACGCTCATTGATCGTGTAAATTATCGTTTATGAGAACATAAAAATAATGGTTGCATGTTATGACATTGTGATATAGACACATAGAGCATACGATCGATGGCCGGCACGTGACTCTTCCAATTATCTTCTAGGATTCTTTAGGTTCGATTGCATTGACCAACGTTCGAAGAAGTGATACATTTAGAAGAATTATTGAGGTGTGACCATTGTGTGTAGATACTTGGCTGGAATCCCTATTAGGTTACTGACTCTAATTGGTGAAACCTGCCAACCCCATAATGTGTCTCTAGATCTCCCGACTCTCTCGACAGATGAATTCAGGGGAGAGAGAAGAGTTGGGCATGTTGGATTTCACTGCCAGTGCCTTACCTCCCCTCTTCTCATTCAGGAAACGTGAACGGACACTAAAGTTGTATGGGCACCTTAATGCTTTACAGAATCATCTTGACTTTGAGTTGACCTGATCATAGTCTTTGAAGTGATTCTCTATTCCTGTATTCGGCATTATAGCCAACAGTTCAGATTACTGAGAGAATCCGTAATAAGTGACAGAGGGTGAACCTTATGGGGTAGTTCCCTAAAATTTTGGTTTCAGGATTAGTTTGGTATAGAATATAAATAACCAGATAATTCAGAGATTTAGAATGAACATTTTAGATTCTGTTTAAATCTAATTATAAAAGTTATTGACCCATTTGGATTAGTTTAAAACGACATGACCCTGACAGCGGCCCGATGACCACAACAGTGCTGAGCCCGGGGCATAACATTAGGTGTAGAGATATGGACATTAAACACAATGGCCAGAGAACAGTTCAGGGAAAATCAGTGGACACGAAAAAGCCGGAGGCAAAAAACAGGTCGTTCATCTCCTCTCCGGTGTAATAGGAAAGGCTTCCTCGTGGGAATTCATTGCCTCTATTATGTGAGCTGTTTGCATTTTGCTTTCACATTTTGGACAAATGACCTCGAACTAACAAAGAAGCAACGGGATCTGGAAGGTCTTTGTTCATAGCTAGAAGCTAATGGTGGAGTTAAAGAGTTTGTCCGAGAAACATTCTTAATTGATGCCGAGATTGTGGGGGACATGTCAGTGATGTATACTTACCTGTCACACTCTCCCACCATTGCGAGTTCCTGGGCCCTTGCAGTGTTTTCATAATATCCAATGATGTTTGTTCCCATAGGAAATGAGCGGTCAGCATAGACTATGAGAGGTTCAGAGGCCATATCCGGTGGGAAATATCCTTTTTTTTTTTAATTTAAGAGGTAATTTGAAATTCTAAAATCAAAAAATTCTAATAAAATACCTTTTTCCTCAGATTTCACTAGCTTTATACTCTGAGGGGAGATTTCTCCTTTAGATTTTATTGTTGCCCTCAGCAGGGGAAAAACTTTGCATGCGATGCCAGAGGGAGTACGAGAAGGCAAGAGACAATTGCTGATCTGTCTGCCTTTTATACTTTTTAAGCTTATCCATAGGTATTGGGAAGGTCTCAACTAGACAAGGCCATCTCTAAACCTATCCACTACTGTGATCAGGCTATGGCCCTGGATTCAGCTTCAGGACTGTCGCTTCCCTTCATAGGGGATATCGATAGTGAGAGAACTTTAAAGTTTTTCGTCACTATCTGCAGTTCTGACACACCACCCATATTGGCACCACAGTGGCGGACGCATGTCATGTGTGTTTAATAAAATCTCTGTAATGCTTGTGGTTGGCCGCCTCCAACATACTGCATGCCCCATTCTTTCACCCTGGCTCCGGTTTCACCCATGGTTTCATGCATGGCCCATAGGGTGTGCACAAGCATGCACTACCTGTTTACGGCTGCAGATCTTCTGACTCCTCTACCATTTGACCTGGATTATTAACCCCGAACCTGTTCTTCCTGCCTCTTCCTGACCACTTTACCTGCCTATGCTTGGGTGTAGACTTTTCTTTTCCTAACCTTTTCCTTACCACACATTGGTGTTTTCTGGTCTGCTGGCCCAGCTGTTACCAACACTGGGCCAATCTTGGGACTACTCCAGCAGCCAAATCCTGGCACATAGGGGGAAAACCTACATAGTACTTAGTAGAGATGAGTGCAAGTTGAGTCCGATCGTTTGGAAGTTGGATGCAGCCCTGAAAGACATGGATACAATCATAGGTCATAGGCTGTACGAATATTTTGTTAGGACTCCCTTGGGCTGCATTCAACTTTTCGGCTGCCGTTATTCAAATACCGAATGATCAGACTCGACCATGCTCCAATTGTACTCATCTCTATTACTTCCTGCTACTGAGTTTAACCCAAAGTAAAACCACTTGGGTAGCCTGGTGGGTCCACACTTCCACACAGTTTTCTTTTGTACCACCTTCTTGTTTAATATAAAAAAGACTTCCCCCTATGAAAAAGAAAACAAACTATGAAAGAATGCAGAATACAGAAAGACTATAGTGCGCTTGTTCTGTTCTTGTTCCTAAACTTCTGATAAATATTTATGACCTTTTTTACCACTTTTTGTAGATGTCAACCCAATTTGTTTTCTCTTAGCAATAACGAAAATAAAAAAGGAAAGAATGAGCAGAGACTGAGTGATGTGATGAGATGGCGCCCTTGAGATGAAGATCTCACCGTACGCCGAAGCAACAAATCAACTCAATTTTGCAAACTTCTTCTCTACCCGATGGCTGTGATTGAATAATTCCTTAACCCCGATGCTGAGTTCTCTGTCCCTTGCCTAGGGCCATCATTTAACAGACACCCGCTCATACTCCTAGCATGTGTGTCAGCAGAAAACACGTTTCTTCATGTGTTACATTAATTATTAGGAAAGAAAAAATACCCTAAAAGTGAATGAGCTGATGATGGAACGCTCTATGGGGCAAGTAGATATCATACAGGGAGTCTCCAATGCTATATAAGACTCTCTTACCCCTTCAGAAGGATAGTCAGCCAATGGTTAAAGCGAATGTAGCATCAGTACATTCACTTTGTTTTCCACATGGGTAGAACGGTGACGGTACGGGGAAGCTGGTGCCACAGTCCTTTTTTTGAACAGCGGCCTGGTTCTCATTTGATGTTGTTTTATTCCCAGGCACCGGCCAAAAGTGAAGCACTGGAAACCCTTGCCCCTCTATGACGTAGCTCCATTTAAATCAATGGAGCCTCATCATAGAGGGACGGGGGTTTCCTCTGACTGGGGGAAGGCCAGTCTGCCTCCAGTGCTTCACCCCAGGCCAGTGCCTGGAATTAAATGGGGCCGTACGCGGGAACAGGACTACGGTTCAAGAAAAGGACTTTGCTACTGGCTTTCCCATGCCGGCGCCATTCTATTCATGTGAAATCATAAAGCTAATGTAAACTGCAAGGATCTAGTAGTCTCCTCTCCTGCCAAAATTTTCATTTCTAACTTCATAGAATAAGCAGAACTCGATTAAGTCGCCCTCCAATTTCCTGATGAAGAGGCACAGCCCGATGTGCGGATTATTATAAATAACCATATACATCCCTGAAGAAGCGGCCAGAGCGTCTGCACTTGGCTCTGAGTCAGCTCGGTGTGACAAAGTAAATTATAATGCTAATTCTTGTTGTCCTGTAGCAGCTTAATATATCGCTTCTGTTTTCCAGCGCATCCAGAGGAGAGTAAACCAATTATGTTCCATTATGATAATGTTACAGGCTGAAGCTTTGGCGTCACACTCGTTTTGGGTATAGAAGTTATCTTGGTTAAGAATCAAGATCTGTAGAAAATGTGAAGTGTTATGTAAAGTACGAGTCTCCTTCTAGGGAATAAAAGAAGATACAGGACTAAAATATATCTGTATCCACCATGTCACAGCTTGTCTGTATGATATTTGTTTCCTTACTCTGTTCATGTTCAAAGCCTGCATCTTATAAGGCCCATACACTTCAATAGCTGTCAGCAGGACTTCAGCAATCTCACCTGATCCCCTCAAACACATGAACATTCCTTCAGCCAACAGCAATCTCACCTGTTCCCCTCATACACATGAAAGTTCCTTCGTCCAACAGAAATGTCACCCAATCCCCTCATACACATTAATGTTCCTTAGTCCGACAGAAATCTCAACTGATCCCCTCATACACATGAATGTTCCTTCGTCCAACAGAAATCTCACCAGATCCCCTCATACACATGAACGTTCCTTCGTCCAACAGAAATGTCACCCAATCCCCTCATACACATGAACGTTCCTTTGCCCGACACAATCTCACCTGATCCCCTCATACACATGAACGTTCCTTCGTCCAACAGAATGTCACCCAATCCCCTCATACACATGAACGTTCCTTCGTCCAACAGAAATCTCATCCAATCCCCTCATATACATGAACGTTCCTTTGTCCGACAGAAATGTCACCCAATCCCCTCATACACATGAATGTTCCCTCGGCTGACAGAAATCTCACCTGATCCCCTCATACACATGAACGTTCCTTTGACTGACAGAAATCTCATCCGATCCCCTCATACACATGAATGTCCCTTCGTCTAACAGAAATCTCACCTGATCCCCTCATACACATGAACGTTCCTTCGTCTGACAGAAATCTCATTCGATCCCCTCATACACATGAATGTTCCCTCGGCTGACAGAAATCTCACCTGATCCCCTCATACACATGAACGTTCCTTCGTCCGACAGAAATCTCACCTGATCCCCTCATACACATGAATGTTCCTTTGACTGACAGAAATCTCACCTGATCCCCTCATACACATGAACGTTCCTTTGACTGACAGAAATCTCACCTGATCCCTGCATACACTTAAGCTGATAGCAACCTCACCCAATCACCGTATACAGATGAATGTTCCTTTGGTCCCCCTAGCAATTACACCTGATCCCTACATACACATAAACATTTACTTGGCCTACAGAAATCTCACCTGATCACCATGTACACATGAAATTGATTAGCTGACAGAAATCTCATTCAATCCCTATACATTAATGAGCGTTCCTTCAGCCGCTCGCTCCACAGTGTTCACTGACAGGGTTTTCTGCGGCCCCTATTCAATGAATAGCAGCCGCAGAAAACTGACATGTCAGTTGTTTGCGGCACCGCTATGGATCCTGGCCGGAGTGTATACTATGTGTATATACGCTCCGGCCGGGATCCCATAGACGGCAAGGTAACGTATATTTTCGGAATAATCACAGCCGTTGTACAACGGCCGTGCCTTTTCGAAAATATACATTGTGTGAACATAGCCTAAATGTGGCCTGGTAACAGACCAGAGGAGTCTGCCATCAGTAATTAAAGGTGTAGAGACAAGTTAACTAAACTGTATAGTAGCCAAAGATTTTGAATCTTTTTATATAATCAAATCCATGAATAATGAACGGGCTCAGAAAGTTGCACCTTCCTATTTGGCGTACTCCGTTTTCCTGACAATGTGAGAATTGAAACACAAGCCAATCACACTGACATCAAGAACATAACAGGTTTATTACCGGATGACAAGCAAATTAACATTTTAACTCATGTTTGTATTTTGTCTGATCCGGCGCCTAATCTCCAACATTCTGGTTTATGGCGTCTGTGGAAATGAGCGCTTGATGATATTTCAGCAGCATTTTGGCGATAGGGCTTCTGAATACTGTAAATCTCAGAGTAACCAGGCAGGTTGGAGGAGTTAAAGAATACCTCTCACATTTTTCTTTTTTCAAAAAACACACTCTAATACACTCTGTTTAAATCAATGTTATACGTATGGTCACTAGGTGTCTCCCTTCACTGCACTTATGTACAGCTTCTGCCCTTCCACATTCAGTAGCTGAGAATCCTGGGGGTGCTTGCATTGTATGGTCAGCTCTCCTGTCATGCAGTACCAAAACCTTTGTAACCACACAGTGACATTATACTGACTGAACTGTTGCATAACAAAGAACCTTGTCTCACAGTAAGCTGCAGAGCTGATAATAGAATTAGCAAAAGTTAATTGTCCTCCATTAATATATACAATCTGCATGCTCACAACCCCTGTGTATGTCTTAAAAAAATATTTTGTGACAGGTCAAGAGATTCTGTCAAAATCCCCCTAAAACAGTGCCACCCCTGGCTGTAATTGGTATTGCAGCCTATCCACAATAAAGTGAATGGAACAGCCTTTGGACAATAGTGGTGTGGGTTTTGGAGAAAAGGAAGACCTGTTAATTTTCAATTCTGAAGACAAATATATTTTGCAATTGTGTTTCGATATTTACGAGTTTCTCATGGTAAGCCTGTTCCTAAGGCATCTCATACATTAGAAAACAGACAATAACTCACAGATTTCCAGCATTTCCAGGCTTCATGTAGGAATTATACAGTCTTTTAATAATGTAGATACGCACCCCAGCCTGAGGGGAGGGGGTCCGGCTTCTCCCGCCTCAGATAATGAGTGGCTTATCTGTACATAATTCAGAGGATGCACACAATGCATCCCGCCAATGGAAGAGGAGAAGCTTTCATGTGGAGCTATTCTACAGCTGAAGGCCTTGAGTTTCAAAGGATTTTTATGACCCTTTGAATGTTATTTTCTATGGTTTTGTAGCTTATTATTATGTTTAGATTATTTTGTTATACAACTTTCTTTTCTATTTTATGGTGTTCTCCCCTCCTGTTTTTCTCTCTCCCATTCGTCCACTTTTATGTCCGGTAATTTTCTTTACTGCTTCTTCATTGTTCTTTTCTTTAACTTATCTTCACCTTTCCTTCTTTCTTTTTCACTTGTTTTCTTTCTTGCCTCTGTTTGCTATTGCTACTTGTCTTTCCCTTTTTATCCTCATGCTATCCTCTTCCTTCCTATTCTAAATATTTGTACCCCATTCTCTCCACCCTTCCCTTTACCTCTTCATACTTTTATATCCATTTTTCACCCCCATTGTCTTTCCCTGACCTTCCATTTATCCATCCATAAACATCTTCATGCTCTCCTCCCTTCCCCTCCATACACTTATACCCCTTTCCGACCCCATTCCCATGCCCAGACCTTCTCATCCATCCACATACATCACCATGCTCCTTTCTCCCTTCCCCTCCATAATTGTGTATCCTTTCCCACCCTATTGCTGCCGCTCACCTTCCCATCCATCCCCATACCTCTCTATGCTCTCCCTCTCCCTTTCCCCTCCTTAATACCCCCTAACATTCCCATCCATCCACATACACCTCCATGCTCCCCTCTTCCTTCCCTTCAATACTTTTATACCTTTTCCCACCTCATTGCCATCCTCCGACCTTCCCATCCATCCACATACATCTCCTTGCTCCCCTCTCCCTTCCTCTCCATACGTTTATATCCCTTTCCCACCCCATTGCCGTCCCCCAACCTTCCCATCCATCCATAAACACCTCCATTCTCTTCTCTCCCTTCCCCTCCATACATTTATACTCCTTTCCCACCCCATTGCCGTCCCCGACTTTCCCATCTATCCATCCACATACACCTCCATGCTGTCCTCTCCCTTCCCTCCATACGTTTATACCTCTTTCCTACCCCATTGCCACCCCGGACCTTCCCATCCCTTCCCATCCCTCCACATACACCAACTTTGCTCCCTTTTCCCTTCCCCTCCATACATTTATACCCCTTTCCCATCCCATTGCCGTCCCCCAACCTTCCCAATCGTTCACATACCACACCATTGCTCCCTTCTCCCTTCCCATCCATCCATCCACGTACATCTCCTTGCTCCCTTTTCCCTTCCTCTCCTTACGTTTATACCCCTTTTCCACCCCATTGCCGCCCCCGACCTTCCCACCCATCCATACACATCTACGTGCTCTCCTTCCTCCGTCGCATTTCCAATCAATCCAGTAAAGATCACGTCTAATGATATCAAGTCTCCATTCTCACATTAATTCCATTTAACTATGTGCATTAAAATCTGAAAGGTCTTTATCCTAATGAGAATTATCACATGATCTATAAAACGCTCAATACCAAGAGAGCGTCTGATATCGAGCCCGGACTCATGGTGATGTCGTCCTCCATGTTGTCGTACAGGAGAATATTTTTCATTATTTGCAGATTGGGCTGATGAGATGAACACAGACTCGGGGGTTGTAGTGATAAAAATGCAGAATAATTGTAACATTTGCTGGAGAGGACGGTGTCTGCATAATAATGTGGAACGTCTGTGTTCTCTCTATCTGCTGTGTGGCTACGGGGTTATTCCGTGACTTAGGGGGTGCACATGCAACTTTAGCACAGCTTGCATGCAACTTAGTTGCAAGTCTTTTTTCGAGAAACTTTAAATATAATATTATTAAGTATCTAACCTGCTGATATGTCCCTGTAGTGCACAAGAAGCCCTCACCATTGGTGCCATTTTCGTAATTTGCAGTTTATTAAGTATGCTAATGAGGTGTACAGGGGGCGGGGCTACCATCCTCACTGCACAGATCTGCCCCGCCCGGCTTGGTCTGCCTAATGAATATTAAGGTGGTGCTCTGCTAAAATTAGTTAGGTGAGGTAAGCCGGCTGTGCCAGATCGGTGAACTAAGAGCTGTAGCCCCGCCCCCAACGCCTCATTACTATATTGAATATCCTGAAAACTGAGCCAAGGATGACGAAAAGAAGCTTACCTTCATCCTCAACACCCTGTGTCCTGTAGGGACCTATCAGCAGGTTAGATGCTCCTAGTCTCAGAGATATTTAGATCCTCGGGGGAGGAGCCAGGTACAGTAATAGGTCACAAAGAGAACAGCTCTATTTGGGAATGACTTTCGGGGCAACCTCTTGCCTCAAGGCTGTATTTTTTTATTCGATGTTATTGATGGTCTTGTGCGTACAGTATAATGATACCAGTGGAACAATGTACAGTTGTTCTATAAAGATGGGGGCAGAATCATCCCGTATGGGGCCAGTAAACCAAGGTCCGGCACTGATTCTGTCATACACCTGTATTGGACCCATTAATAACTACAGTATTATGGAGCCAAAGTCATTCCTGTGCACATAGCTATTCAGTTCTATGGACTTTTATAACTCTTTTTCATACCTTTCTATTTTCAGTACCCCCACGGTTCCTGAATCACCCGGCCAATCTGTACGCCTATGAAAGCATGGACATCGAGTTTGAATGTGCTGTATCTGGGAAGCCCCCTCCTTCAGTGAAATGGACCAAGAATGGAGAAGTGGTCATCCCCAGTGACTACTTTCAGATAGTGGTAAGTCTCCCCTGTTTTAGAATTACCAATAGTTTCTTAAAGGGTTTATTAAAACATGGCTGCTGACTTCTTGAAACAGCACCACTCTCCTTAATAGGTTATGCCTGGTATTGCAGTTCAGCTCCTTTTAAGAGGTTTTCTTTTTCAAATCAAGGGGTACCAGAAAGTTATATAAACTTGTAAATTACTTCTATTTAAAAATCTCGTCTTCCAGTACTTATCAGCTGCTGAATGTCCTGCAGGAAGTGGTGTATTCTTTCCAGTCTGACACAGTGCTCTCTGCTGCCACCTCTGTCCGTGTCAGGAACTGTCCAGAGCAGGAGAGGTTTTCTATGGGGATTTGCTACTGCTCTGGACAGTTCCTGACATGGACAGAGGTGGCAGCAGAGAGCAGACTGGAAAGAATACACCACTTACTGCAGGACATGCAGCAGCTGATAAGTACTGGAAGACTGGAGATTTTTAAATAGAAGTAATTTATAAATCTGTATAACTTTCCGACACCAGTTGATTGAAAAAAAATATTCTCTGGAGTACCCCTTTAGGATATATAATGTATAATATTTTTATTTTGGATGTAGTTGTTATAGCTGTGAATTATTGAATGCAATCATATTAGAATGTGTACTATCGCCATGGCAACCAGACAACTCTTCCCCTCATTAGTCTAATTAGGTCCCTGTAAGGTGATTGGTTGCCACGGATTATGACACATGGTTACTCTGCATAATCCCCCGATACATAGAGAGTAAAGACAACTAACTTCCTTCTGATCTGCAGTTTACAAGGACATTCCCTCGTAGCCTTCATTGCCGGGGAGCAGGGCACATAGGGCTGTAGCTGTAGTTCTATCCTAATAGAGAGGAAAATAAATATTACTTTATAGCCCTAAGTAATATTCCATAATAAACCATAGTGCTTAATGGATTTAAGGTAACATCCCTGAGCACTAGTAAAACAATGGGGCTATTGTCTGCACCCCTGGTGGTCTAGGATAAGACATTTCTGTATACCCTGTGGTCTAAAGGTGCCTGTATACTTTAGTAAAAAATCATCCAAGCCTGAAAACATTGCCAGCCATTAGCACAGATATTATTAATGTCAGTTTCTCTTGTGGTCTATGACTGAGAGGGGTTAATATCTGTATTTATGGTGGTCTAGGGCAGGAATGGGTTAATTTCAGAATTCCCGGTGGCTTTAAACAATGAAGAAGTTAACGCCTGTATCATCTGTGATCTGGGGAAGATAAGATTTTTTTCAGAATCCCTGGTGGTCTAGAGCAGAGAAAGGGTTAATAAAACCATCCCTGTTGGTATTGAGTTAAAAGGTGACTTTTAGAATCCCTAGTAGTGTGGAAAAGGGGTTAATAACACTTATTTGGTAATCTAAGGCAGATAAGGGGTTACTGTCAGTATTCCCGGTGATCTTGGGCAGTTTCATTATCCTTGTTGATCTAGCACTGATAATAGGTTAATTTCTATGACCCTTAAAGGGGTACTCCAGAGGGAAAAAAAATCTAATCAACTGGTGACAGAAAGTTATACAGATGTGTAAATTACTTCTATTTAAAAATCTCAAGTCTTCTAGTACTTATGAACTGCTGAATGCCCTACAAGAAGTGGTGTAATCTTTCTGGTCTCACACACTGCTCTCTGCTGCCACCTCTGTCCATGTCAGGAACTGTCCAGAGCAGCAGCAAATCCCTATAGAAAACCTCTCCTGCTCTGGACAGTTGCTGACATGGACAGAGGTGGCAGCAGAGAGCACCGTATCAGACTGGAAAGAATACACCACTTCCTGCAGGACATACAGTAGCTGATAAGTACTGGAAGACTTCAGATTTTAAATAAAAGTAATTTACCTATCTGTATACTTTCTGACACCAGTTGATTTGTAAACATTGTTTTTTCTCTGGAGTACCCCCTTAAAGCGACTCTTTACCCACAATCTGACCCCCCCAAACCACTTGTACTTTTGGATCTGTCCTGTGGTCCGTTCGGCAGGTAATGCAGTTATTGTCCTAAAAAACAACTTTTAAACTTGCAGCCCGTGCCAAATGGGAGTATCTGTGCCCTAAGTTTGCACCATCCCTCTGTCCCTCCTCATCATTAGGTATGCTACAGGCAGATTGCCTCCTATTCCCCACCTGTGTTAGCCCAGCCCATGGGCTGGATCGTTGAGCACCTGTGCAGTGTTCAGCATGTAGAAAATGTTCCAGTGGCATTCCTATTGATGAAGAGGGTGGGGAGGACGGACAGAGGGGCGTTGCAGGTCTAGGGCACAGACACTCTAGGCTACGCCAATTTGACACAGGGCTGCAAGTTTAAAAGTAGTTTTTTAGGACAATAACTGCATCCCCTGCTGAAGGGACCCCAGGACAGATCTTGGATTAAAAGCTGCTATATGAAGGTACAAGTAGTTGGGGGGGGGATGGGGGTCAGATTGTGGGTACAGAGTCGCTTTAAGACCCAAAGCAATGAACTCATCTCTAGTGGTCTAGACCAGAAGAGGGGAGACTATAGGGATCCCTGGGAATCTAGAGGAGAAAAAGGTAGAAAGGGTTAATGAGACTGTATCTGACAGTCTAGAGTCTTTAAGGAATTTTTATCAGGTAGTCTAATGTAGAGAAAGGGTTAATGCCAATGTCCGTAATGGTCAAGGACAGAGAATAGGCTTATGCCAGTATTCATGGCAGTCTGGGGCAGTGGAAGGGTTAATTTTAGAATTTCTAGAAGTCTGAGAGTCATTATACCTGGTGGTCTGGGGCAGTGAATGGGTTAATGTCGCGCAGTTTATCAGGAAGGCTGACTCTATAACCGAATGTTGATTTTCTTGTTATCGGCTAATCTCAGTTTTGGGAGTTGTGTTTGATGCGGCGATGGTGTGGTGCCCCGGAGCTGATGCTCAGTAGTCTCTCTCGTGCAGAATACGCTCTATGCTTACACTGGCGCTCGGCTCCTCGGAGCGGGTCAGATGTGATCAGATGCCATGCATTTGTCTCTTTCATTAAAGCATTGCCCAACGGCAAAACAATTTCGTTTAAACTTTTCCACCAGTGATGATTCCCACAGGTGCGGCGGCACTAAGAGGACGAAAGCTCCGGCAATGAGGAGCTGACAGGTTCATGCCGTACATCGCCCCCAGACACAACGCTCATCCAAGATGCAACAGGGACCAAAGGAAAGCATTATTAAAATGGCCACTTTGTGTCTGCAGCTCAGATCATCCGTCTTTACCACCCGTCCTGCAGGAAAACCAATGGAGCACATCGCTTCTTTCTATTACTGAAATGCATTGAAAATAAAAAAAAATTACAACTTACTTAGAAATCTTGGCAGAAATGTACACCTGCTCCTAGTTAACGTGGCCCATCGTGTGGCAGGTGCAGAGCCAGATTAACTATGTACTCCTGTATGAGAGGAAGCGGGGCTTTAGTTGTTTGAATGTCCCCCTTTGTGTTTATCCCTCCTACGGAAACGTATGTGTCTCCATGGTTCCTGACTACAAACAAACTCTGCGTAGTCTGATCCAGTATTTCTGTGTAAAAGGTGTAAACGGAAATAAGAAAAACTAATTATTCTGGATTTTTTTTTTTAAATTGCATTCAATTTCATTCATTTGTTTATATAGGAGAAGGGACTCCTATAAAAGACAGGAGTCCCTGCTCCTGTACACTGAGCATCCCAGAGGTAAGCAGAATGTGGTTTACATCTCAACTTACATAGAATACATTTGTTGGGCTGGACACTCTGTGTTTGGCCCACTGAATGTGTACTGCAGATCAGTGTACTGCACAGGAGCAGGGACACCTGTCTTTGATAGGAGTCCCTGCTTCTGAAGACAGGAGTGGACTAAAGGTAAGCTGCAATGGTATATACGTCTCAGCTTACACTCAGTATGGAATCTCTCCATTTGGCCCAGTGAATGTGCACTGGGGCTGAGTATACTGCACAGGAGCAGGGAGTCCTGTCTTTGATAGGAGTCCCTGCTACTGTGCATACCTTGCCTGGGCAAATGCAGGGCAATTGGGGCACATCTGAATCCAAATCGGAAATTAAAAATGGATCTGAATTGAAACAAATTTTGGGAGATTCACCCGTCCTGAGTTGTGAAAAGAGAAAGAATAGATGGAAGTGAGTGTGACTGCAGGGTAAGACTATGGCCAGTAAGTGTAGAGACACATAACTCTGAAAATGTACATAGCTACTTACCACCATTAAAAGCCAGTATCGGGATTAATAAGCCCTATCCCCAGGATTGCCCTATGAATGACCTTAAAATGCTTGGGAATGCCCCCTAATGACCAAATTTGGGTGGGGCTTATGTAAACTCCACCTCTTTGTGCCTTAATTTCCATCATGCCCTGAATGCATACACCAGCGCATGTAACTGTACTGTGGCTCTTAAAAGTATCCATCCCATGACCATTGATAGAATGAAAGTTCCTATTGTAAGAAAGCAAGCAGAGATCTTGAAAACTGTTGAAAATGTGCAGTAGTGGGGGCTCCTATGGAATTACAGTAAGCAGTGATCTAGAACAATCACAAAGAAGATGGAGTAATGGGGGTTCCTTGAATTATAGTATGCAGTGTACTAGAAGAAAAAAAAAAAATTAATAAATAAATAAATGGAGTAATGGAGGCTCCTATTGAATTACAGTAAGCAGTGATTTAGAAAAATCATAAAGAAGGTGGAGTAATGGAGGTGCCTATGGAATTACAGTAAGCAGTGATCTAGAAAAATAATAAAGAAGGTGGAGAAGTGGGGGCTCCTATGCAATTACAGTAAGCCGTGAGCTAGAAAAATCACAAAGAAGGTGGAGTAGAGGGGGTTCCTATGGAATTATAGTAGGCAGTGATCTAGAACAATAATAAATAAGGTGGAGTAATGGTGGTTCCTTGAATTATAGTATGCAGTGAACAAGAAGAAAAAAAATCGCAATAAGTAAATGGAGTAATGGAGGCTCCTATTGAATTACAGTAAGCAGTGATCTAGAAAAATCATAAAGAAAGTGAAGTAGTGGGGGCTCCTATGGAATTACAGTAAGCAGCGATCTAGAAAAATAATAAAGAAGGTGGAGTAATGGAGGTGCCTATGGAATTACAGTAAGCAGTGATCTAGAACAATCATAAATAAGGTGGAGTAGTGGGGGCTCCTATGGAATTACAGTAAGCAGTGATCTAGAACAATCATAAAGAAGGTGGAGTAATGGAGGTGCCTATGGAATTACAGTAAGTAGTGATCTAGAAAAATAATAAAGAAGGTGGAGTAGTGGGGGCTCCTATGGAATTACAGTAAGCAGTGATCTAGAAAAATCATAAAGAAGGTGGAGTAATGGGGGCTCCTATGCAATTACAGTAAGCAGTGAGCTAGAAAAATCACAAAGAAGATGGAGTTGTGGGGCTCCTATGCAATTAAAGTAAGCCGTGAGCTAGAAAAATCACAAAGAAGGTGGAGTAGTGGGGGCTCCTATGGAATTACAGTAGGCAGTGATCTAGAACAATAATAAATAAGGTGGAGTACTGGGGGCTCCCATGGAATAACAGCAAGCAGTGGTCTAGAACAATCACAAAGAAGATGGAGTAATGGTGGTTTCTTGAATTATAGTATGCAGTGAACAAGAAGAAAAAAAATCGCAATAAGTAAATGGAGTAATGGAGGCTCCTATTGAATTACAGTAAGCAGTGATCTAAAAAAATCATAAAGAAGGTGGAGTAATGCAGGTGCCTATGGAATTACAGTAAGCAGTGATCTAGAAAAATAATAAAGAAGGTGGAGTAATGGAGGTGCCTATGGAATTACAGTAAGCAGTGATCTAGAAAAATCATAAAGAAGGTGGAGTAATGCAGGTGCCTATGGAATTACAGTAAGCAGTGATCTAGAACAATCATAAAGAAGGTGGAGTAGTGGGGGCTCCTATGGAATTAGAGTAAGCAGTGATCTAGAACAATCATAAAGAAGGTGGAGTAATGGAGGCTCCTATGGAATTACATTAAGCAGTGAACTAGAAAAATAATGAAGAACGTGAAGTAGTGAGGGCTCTTATGGAATTGCAATGATCTAGAACAATCATAAAGAAGGTGGAGTAGTGGGGGCTTCTATGCAATTACAGTAAGCAGTGATCTAGAAGAATCATAAGTATATTGGAAAGTTAGAAACTATATCCTGCAAATTGTAATCTTTGTTGACTTAATCTGAAATACCTCTTTAACATACTCAGCTCCGCTATAGGAGTACCTTCTTTTATTATGAGGTTGTCATTTATTTGTGTAAAACGATTCTACCTGACAACCACAGCTCTGCTACACCAGATTTCCTGTGTTGATATAACTCTCTGTCCATATTTTGTGTATTTCAGGGCGGCAGCAATCTAAGGATATTAGGTCTGGTGAAGTCAGATGAAGGTTATTATCAATGTATAGCTGAAAATGAAGCCGGAACAGCCGAGACATATGCGCAGCTCATCATTCCAGATCCTGGTGAGTATTCTCTATAGAACAGTAGCACATCAGTACTGTATGTAAACCTGTTACAGTGTCTGCCCCCTGCTGGTGAGGCAAATACTACAGTTACACCCCAAGTTATATCAACTCAGGTAGGTTGTCGCTTCCTCCTCCCTCAAAATGGGAGAAGTTAGGAAATACTAAATGTTGTTTCTTGCTGCAAAGCATCATGGTCAATAGATGTATTAAGCTCTATTAAGCTCCACCCTTGATCTACCCAGAACTACCCACAATGACCAATCACCCCAAGACATATAACTTACTAATACAGTGTTATTACTAATAGTACTGGCTTTAGTGGTTCGTGTGTTAGTTCCCTCTGACAGGAAGTAGAAAATAGAAGAACTTCACAATGTGTATTGTCTCCAGCTCCCTGGCTCCTCCTCTCTCTTGAGACAACACATCACCCTCTGATGTCATAGGAGACTTGGTTGGATCTTGTCTCTAAGTTCCTGAGTGATGTCACCATCTGTGACTGGCCCCTCCGGCTGACTTCACCATTTCCCTGTCATATACTGAGACACATAAATATCTTTATTAGGACATATAGAGAGAGTGAGGTGTATATAGAGCATGCTAGGGCAGATAGAGAGTTACTACAGCAGGTGCTGCAGCCTCTTTGATGTGTAATAGTCTGCAGTGAAATAAGATGTTCTGCAACAGCTTTTGGCAGGGAACTTGCTGGGGAAGGGGAATGCTGGGGGATGGGAGTAGATAGGGTGGGAGGGCTGTGATAGAGATCTGAGAGAAAGCAATGCATTTTGGGAAGTGTAGTACTGAGCAACTGCTGAACCAGGACGTGCGGAATAAGTCCTACAGAGCTGGGGCAGACAGGTAATGATATGATATGCTTCTGTAGCATGTCTATTTTTTTGTGATGTCAGAGTACACCTTAAAGGGGTCATCCAGTGCCACAAAAACATGGCCACTTTTTTTCCAGAGACAAAACGACTGATGTTTCCAGTTCAGGTGTGGTTTGCAATTAAGCTCCATTTACTTCAATAAAACTGAATTACAAAACCTACACCCAACCTGGAGACAAGAGAAGGGCTGTCTCTTGAGAAAAGTGGCCATGTTTTTGTAGCGCTGGATAACCCCTTCAAATCTTAGCTGTGGCTAAGGGTGGTATTACACGGGCCGAGCAGGGCCCGATAATACCTGTAAACGAGCAGCGATCTGCTAGATCGTTGCTCGTTTACTGGGCCTATTACACAGCCCGATAATCGTTTGACAAGAGCTGCAAGGACATCGTTACCGATGTCCTTGCAGCTCTTGCTAAACTGGCATACATTACCCATCCACGTTCCAGGGCTGCTCCTGCCGTCCGCTTCTCCTGGGGTCTGCGGCCTGTGATTGGCTGAGCGGCCTATCAGCTGACAGGCCTCTGTGAAGCTAGAGCGCGCGCGGGACCCCGGGAGAAGCGGATGGCAGGAGCAGCCCTGGAACGTGGATGGGTAATGTATATCGTTAGTCGCCGGCCGCTATTACACGCAGGGGTTGCGCGGTCGGCGCCCGACAAAATAGGGTCTAACCTATATCAACGATCAGCCGATGATCGTTGTCATCGGCTGATCGTTGCATTTATT
Source organism: Dendropsophus ebraccatus (assembly GCF_027789765.1). Taxonomy (NCBI): domain Eukaryota; kingdom Metazoa; phylum Chordata; class Amphibia; order Anura; family Hylidae; genus Dendropsophus; species Dendropsophus ebraccatus. The sequence continues at coordinate 172,903,436 of NC_091456.1, forward strand.
ACACGGAGCGATAATCGGCCGAATCGGGCCAATTCGGCCGATTATCGTTCCGTGTAATAGTACCCTAACTGTTCTGTATGTGATGATAAGGAGGAGTCTTCTATACATGATCTGTACGGCATAACAGTAAAAGGTGACACCAGTAGATGGAGGAGACAATAGATGAAGCTCACAGCTCATTCTCCCCCTCTCTGTGGAACGACCTTTGCAAAGGGCACAGAACATGCTCAGTAGCTTTTCTTATTCATGTCAATTGGACAGGTCTATGTCCATAGAGTGAACAAGGGATGTGTGGCTGACAGCAATATATTTAACCCCTTAGTGACCGCCGATACGGCTTTCTACGGCGGTCACTAATGGTCCTTATTCTGCTGCCATCAGCTTTTTACGGCGATGGCAGAGAATAAGGCTGCGGGGCCGGGACGGCCCCCACCCCATCCCCCCGGCTACCGGAGGTAGCTGAGGGGTTGGGGCAGTGTGTGAGGTCCGTCCCGGCCCCCCCCCTTACCGACGATCGCCGCTATTAACGTTATAGCGGCGACCGTCGGTAAATGAGAGTACCGGTGCCGCCGCCGCCTTTCATCTCCCCCCGCCGTGAATCTACGGCGGGGGGAGATGAAATAAGTGTATATCAGACCCCAGATCAGACCCCCCTAGTGCCCCGATAACTAACCCCCCTCCCCCGGCGGCCATCATTTCCAAGATGGCCGCCGCCATCGCTGTGAACCGACTAACGTCGGTTCACAGCGATTAAAAGGTTAAAATTAATGAAAGCCCCATGCTCTCCGCCACCGGAGGTAGCGGAGAGCATGGGGCAGTCATCGGGGACCCCCCTGTGGGGTCCCGGTGCAAGCGATCAGCGGTATATACTATATACCGCTGATCGCTTGTGCCATGTGCTCCCGGCACTTTTTATCCCCTGTCACCATAAATGATTGGTGACAGGGGATAAAAAGTGATGTCCCCCCACCCCCCAAGTCGCCCCCCACCCCCCCTGTCACCCCCGTCCCCCAGTCACCCCCCCCCCCTTCCCCATATACTCACCGGATCGACGGAGCTCCTTCCTCCTCGACGTCCTGGCTGGTTATGAAGTGCGCATGCGCTTCACAACCAGCCAACTCTGAAAATTTAAAGTGACAGAGACCAATTTGGTCTCTGTCACTGAACTATGATTACTGAGATAGAAAATATCACAGTAATCATAGTAATACAGTGAAAATGAATATGTAAAGTACAAAAAGTGACAAACATACAAAAAAATAAAACACACACTTTTTATTATAGTAATAATTGCAGTTTACTCCCAAATTACCCCTAACCCCTCCCCAGATTACCCGTAACCACCGCACGTTGCCCGTAACCACCGCACGTTGTCCGTAACCACCGCACGTTGCCCGTAACCACCGCACGTTGTCCGTAACCACCGCACATTGCCCGTAACCACCGCACGTTGCCCGTAACCACCGCACGTTGCCCGTAACCACCGCACGTTGCCCGTAACCACCGCAAATTGCCAGTGACCCCCTCCAGATTGCCCGTAACCACCCCAAATTACATGTACCCACCCCAGATTACCTATAAGCACTTCAGTTTATCAGTAACAATCCCAGATTGTCTGTAACCCTTCCAGGTTGCACATAACCCCCCCAGGTTCCCCGTAATCATGCCAGATTACATGTAACCCCCCCAGATTGCACGTAACCACTGCGCGTTGCCTCTGACCACGCCACGATGCCTCTGACCACGCCACGATGCCTCTGACCACCGCACGTCGCCTCTGACCACCGCACGTCGCCTCTGACCACCGCACGTCGCCTCTGACCACCACACGTCGCCTCTGACCACCACACGTCGCCTCTAACCACCACACGTCGCCTCTAACCACCACACGTCGCCTCTGACCACCACACGTCGCCTTTGACCACCCCAAATTGCCAATGACCCCCTCCAGATTGCGGTGCCCATGTCAGATTACAGGTACCCACCCCAGATTGCCTATAAGAACTTCAGTTTATCCGTAACCACCCCACATTGCCCGTAACCACCCCACGTTGCCCGTAACCACCCCAGATTGTCAGTAAGCACTGCAGGTTGCGCGTAACCACCCCACGTTGCCCGTATCCACCTCAGATTGTCTGTAAGCACTGCAGGTTGCCCGTAACCAGCCAACGTTGCCTGTAACCACCCCAGATTGTCTGTAAGCATTGCAGGTTGCCCGTAACCACCCCACGTTGCCCGTATCCACCCCAGATTGTCTGTAAGCACTGCAGGTTGCCCGTAACCACCCCACGTTTCCCGTAACCATCCCAGATTGTCTGTAAGCACAGCAGGTTGCCCGTAACCAGCCCACGTTGCCCGTTACCAGCCCACGTTGCCTGTAACCAGCCCACGTTGCCTGTAACCAGCCCACGTTGCCTGTAACCACCCCACGTTGCCTGTAACCACCCCACGTTGCCGTAACCACAGCAGGTTGCCCGTGACCACCACACGTTGCCCATAACCACCACACGTTGCCCGTAACCACCCCGCGTTGCCTGTAACCACCCCACGTTGCCTGTAACCACAGCAGGTTGCCCGTGACCACCCCATGTTGTCCGTAACCACCCCAGATTACCTGTAACCACCTCAGGTTGCCCATAACCACCCCTGGTTGCCCGTGACCACCCCACATTACCTGTAATCTCATTTTTTTTATCTTATTTTAGTAACTGCGCTATTCTAATAACCATTACTAGCTGCGGTTTTGCTCCTGTAAATCGGCGCTCCTTCCCTTCTGAGCCCTGCTGTGTGCCCATACAGTGGTTTATGCCCACATATGGGGTACCGTTGTACTCAGGAGAACCTGCGTTACAGATTTTGGGGTACGTTTTCTCTCCTGTTCCTCGTCAAATTGAGAAATTTCAAACTAAACCAACATATTATTGGAAAAATTCGAGTTTTTCATTTTTACTGGCCAATTTTGAATACTTTCCTCTAATACCTGTGGGGTAAAAATGGTCACCACACCCCAAGATGAATTTTTTGAGGGGTGTACTTTCCAAGATGTGGTGACTTTTGGGGGGAATCTATTCTGCTGACACTACAGGGGCTCAGCAAACGCACCTGGCGCTCAGAAACTTCTTCAGAAAAATCTGCACTGAAAATGCTAATTGGCGCTCCTTCCCTTCTGAGCCCGGCTGTGTGCCCATGCAGTGGTTTATGCCCACATATGGGGTACCGTTCTACTCAGGAGAACCTGCTTTACATATATTGGGGTGACATTTCTCTCCTGTTCCTCGTGAAATTGAGAAATTTCAAACTAAAGGAACATATTATTGGAAAAATTCGAGTTTTTCATTTTTACTGTCTACTTTTGAATACTTTCCTCAAATACCTGTGGGGTCAAAATGCTCACCACACCCCAAAATAAATTCTATGAGGGGTGCACTTTCCAAAATGGAATGACTTATGGCGAGATTTTACTCCGCTAGCACTACAGGGGCGCTGCAAACGCACCTGGCGCTCAGAAACTTCTTCAGCAAAATCTGCATTGAAAAAGCTAATTGGCACTCCTTCCCTTTTGAGCCCTCCTGTGTGCCCATGCAGTGGTTTACGCCCACATATGGGGTACCATTGTACTCAGGAGAACCTGCGTTACAAATTTTGTGGTACTATTTTCCTCTTGTTCCTCGTGAAATTGAGAAATTTCAAACTAAAAGAACATAATATTGGAAAAATTTGAGTTTTTCATTTTTACTGTCTACTTTTGAATACTTTCCTCTAATACCTGTGGGGTCAAAATGGTCACCACACACCAAGATGAATACTTTGAGGGGTGCACTTTCCAAAATGGAGTGACTTTTGGGGGGGTTCTCTTCTACGGACACTACAGGGGCTCTGCAAACGCACCTGGCGCTCGGAAACTTCTGCAGCAAAATCTGCATTGAAAAAGCTAATTGGCGCTCCTTCCCTTCTGAGCCCTCCTGTGTGCCCATGCAGTGGTTTATGCCCACATATGGGGTACCATTGTACTCAGGAGAACCTGCGTTACAAATTTTGGGGTACTTTTTTCCTCTTGTTCCTCGTGAAATTGAGAAATTTCAAACTAAACGAACATATTATTGGAAGAATTCAAGTTTTTCATTTTTACTGTCTTCTTTTGAATACTTTCCTGTAATACCTGTGGGGTCAAAATGGTCACCACACACCAAGATGAATTCTTTGAGGAGTGTACTTTCCAAAATGGGGTGACTTATGGGGGTTTTTCTCTCTGCTGACACTACAGGGGCACTGCAAACGCACCTGGCGCTCAGAAACTTCTTCAGCAAAATTTGCATTGGAAAAGCTAATTGGCGCTCCCTTCCTTCTGAGTCCTGCTGTGTGCCCATACAGTGGTTTACGCCCACATATGGGGTACCGTTGTACTCAAGAGAACCTGCGTTACAAATTTTGGGGTGCTTTTTGTCTCATATTCGTTTTGAAAATGAGAAACTTTAATCTAAACGTATATATTATTAGAAAATTTAAATTTTCAATTTTTTTACTGCCTAATTGTGAATACTTTCCTCCAGCCCCTGTAGGGTTAAAATGCTCATTATACCCCTAGATTAATTCTTTAAGGTGTGTAGTTTCCAAAATGGGGTCACTTATGGGGTTTTTCAGGATACCAGACTTCTAAATCCATTTAAAAAAAGAACTGGTCCCTAAAAAAATCAGTGTCACGAAAATGTGATAATTTGCTGATAAATTTCTAAGCCCCATAACATCCTAAAAAAGTAAAATATGTTTACCAAATTATGCCAGAATAAAGAAGACATATTGGTAATGTGACTTAGTAACTAATTTATGTGCTACGACTTTCTTTTTTTAGAAGCAGAGAATTTCAAAGTTCATAAAATGCAAATTTTTTAAATTTTTCATGATATTTTGATGTTTTTCACAAAAAACACACAAAGTAGTGACCAAATTTTGCCACTAACATAAAGTGCCATATGTCACGAAAAAACAATCTCAGAATCGCTAGCATACGTTAAAGCATCACTGAGCTATAAGAGCATAAAGTGAGACAGGTCAGATTTTGAAAAATTAGCCTGGTCATTAAGGCCCAAACTAGCTGCAGCACGAAGGGGTTAAATACCCGCAGAACAATACAGTGATTGACGCTCATTTACTTCTGTAGACATCCCCCATATCTGGCTGTCTAAAGGACAGAACTAATAGGTGATGTAAACTTAGACTAGACAGTCTGCGGAAACAACTGGTTATACTGTCCACGATCTACATATCAGTCAGTTTTAGTAAATTCCCACATTGTATCGGTTCCTTTAAGCACTTGACTTCTCCTAGGGCCTGAAGTGAGCTGTAATATTATTATTTTTTATGTTTAAAGAGGATACTGTGCCATTATTGTATACTGGACACTGCCCTATACATGGTATTTGGCCCTTACACTGCAGTAACCCATCTCTGTAATTTCCAATGCTGCCAGACTACTTTGCACTATGTGAGCGCAACGCCACCTGGTGAGTGCAAAGGGAACAGCAAGATGCTTCTACTACCATGGTAGCGCCATAGTAATTGCTATGAACACAATCCACACATTCCAGCGCTACCCGGAAGGGAAGGGGGGGGTCGGATCCTCCAATTTGTTGTCCAGCACCCGTCGCGTTGTCTGGGTCGCCCTTTATAAATGATGGATGACTTTTTCTCTGCTATTTGATCAGACAATCCTCTTTCAATTTCCAAGCAGCGGGGACAAGGAGCTCGGAGCTGGAAAAAAGGGCAATTGCGCAGATTAGGTTGCAGGGAGCTATACATATAGATAGAGCGGTGGATATAAGGAAATGTTGTAGCAGAGTTGAATTTGTCTGTAAACACCTCCTACAGCTCTGCTACATCTGCAGGCATTGCAGCAGTGATGGCTCTCCAGCCGAAGGTCTGCAACATAACCAATGCAACAACAATCTCAGCTCTGCTACATCCCAGTTTAAAATGCTACCATAGCTCTGCTACATCTGTGTATGAACTGTTACACCCAGGCCTGTAACCATCAGCCCGTTGCTGTGTTCTCCACACCTCGGATTAATGTAATATCCCGAAAATCGATTTCCCTGTGCAAGTTTAGCAAAAAAATATCTGATTTTTTTTTCCAGTTAAAAATGTCAATTCTGATTCCCACCTTCATATTCTAACTAGGGTTTTATTTTCAGATTTTTTTCCCACTTTTTTTCTTCTATCAGATGAATGAAATGATTTCCTGTCTTCTTGGATAGTACACCCCCCACCCCCCATTCTATATATCAGCCCAATCTGGAAACATTTATTTGTACATTAATTATTCAGCTGTTCTGGTCCGGTGGAGCCTGGAGAGATGGGGGGGGGGGCCTCTGTGCAAACCCCCCCGTCCTGTCGGGTGTCTTCCACTCCATGTAATGAGAATATCATAGCACCAGCATGTTACATCCGCATCCCCCCCATTTCATTACAGTCCCAGGAATCCATAGATTGCTCCGCCGGTATCTATTATTTATCAGCTGCAGGAAGGATATTCAGGGATTCCAGGGATTTATGCAAACAAACAAAAAAAGGAAAAAAGAATAATGTATCAGAGACAGAAAGGTCGTGTTATAAGAAATGGGGGAATACAGACGGGAGAAAAAGCCTTGTGGTTAATAGGATTCAATATGTAGAAGAGGAAAACTGTGATCTGAGTAACAGCTATAGTGTCTGAATATTTATGTCATGTACAAATATATACAGAATGCAAGATTAGATAGATAGATAGATAGATAGATAGATAGATAGATAGATAGATAGGAGATAGATAGATAGATAGATAGATAGATAGATAGATAGATAGATAGAAGATAGATAGATAGATAGATAGATAGATAGATAGATAGGAGATAGATAGATAGATAGATAGATAGATAGATAGATAGATAGATAGGAGATAGATAGATAGATAGATAGATAGATAGATAGATAGAAGATAGATAGATAGATAGGAGATAGATAGATAGATAGATAGATAGATAGATAGATAGATAGATAGAAGATAGATAGATAGATAGATAGATAGATAGATAGATAGGAGATAGATAGATAGATAGATAGATAGATAGATAGATAGGAGATAGATAGATAGATAGATAGATAGAAGATAGATAGATAGATAGATAGGAGATAGATAGATAGATAGATAGATAGATAGGAGATAGATAGATAGGAGATAGATAGATAGATAGATAGATAGATAGATAGATAGATAGATAGATAGGAGATAGATAGGAGATAGATAGATAGATAGATAGATAGATAGATAGATAGATAGATAGATAGGAGATAGATAGATAGATAGATAGATAGATAGGAGATAGATAGATAGATAGATAGATAGATAGATAGGAGATAGATAGATAGATAGATAGATAGATAGATAGATAGATAGATAGGAGATAGATAGTAGATAGATAGGAGATAGATAGATAGATAGATAGATAGATAGATAGATAGATAGATAGATAGGAGATAGATAGATAGATAGATAGATAGATAGGAGATAGATAGATAGATAGATAGATAGATAGATAGATAGATAGATAGGAGATAGATAGATAGATAGATAGATAGATAGATAGATAGATAGATAGGAGATAGATAGATAGATAGATAGATAGATAGATAGATAGGAGATAGATAGATAGGAGATAGATAGGAGATAGATAGATAGATAGATAGATAGATAGATAGATAGATAGATAGATAGATCTTGAAGTTTTATCCTCTGAACAAATAAAAGTTTCACTATAGTAACATTTTATAAAAAATCTGTGAAAGAATGTGAAAATCTAGATACATGTATCTCATTATGATATGTCAGTCATTGCCATCTGGTGGCCTTATGATATATTACAGTTGCTGTACATTCTTTGAGGGGGTAGAGGGATAATAGTCATCTCTACTTACATTATGGAGTCTATTTCTCTCCAGACCCTCATGTCTCTCTTACCTCCCAGCAGCCTGTTGTTTCTTTTTCCTGCCCTCAGGTTTCATTTAAATGGTCATGAACCTTCTCAGTCTCCAAATATTCATCTAGTGTAAAACAGTATACAGACAACAGTGAGGAGGGGAGGAGGGAGGTGCAGCTGAAACTACTCATTCAAGGTGCTGGATCCGTGTACTTCTGTGGGAGACATCTTATTTGTTCAGATCACAGGGAGTAATGAGGAAAAGTCCTCTGTGCAGGACACCTCATGTCTATATATATATAACATAGATGAACATTCATCCAAATGGCCGCCATGTAATAATACGGCTGCTGGCCAATCCTTATCCTGAGGGTGCCAAAAGATGTGAAATAAGACAATTCCTTGAAAGTGGATGTTGACCCCTTCTTCAGCCGACATGAAGGATAGAAAACATCCTATATACCATGCATTATCTTTATATACGGTAATATGCGGTAAAGCATTGTATCACTATGTTCTCAGGTACCCTGTATCTAATATATTCAGGTATCTAAGGAGATGTAGCTAAGTAAACTCCCCACAAAAAAAAATATATATATATATATATATATATATATATAAATATTTTGTTTTGAAAGTCCAAACTCTATTAATATACGCCTAAGATATCCTCCACTCCGGACTCTATCAGATGTAAGTCATAGATTTCCCCATAGATTGAGCCTCTGATATCTTTCCATATTGATGCATCACATCGGTACTATTAAACGCTGTACTGGTCCCATCCCCATGGAAATGGCCTACGCTCCCAGCATTGTACTCACATATTTATTTTTTATTATAATAGTGCTATGAGTATTCATGGACAGCCTTTAGGAGCAGAGCAGACCGCGCAGGTTGTTTACATACACCCCCGGGAGTCACTAAATGAGTCTTCAAAAGCCAAGTGATCATTAGTTGTGGATGCATTTACATATAAAATGTATGTCAGGGAATATGAGGAGCACTAAGAGAGTCCATGGCCACGTGTGCAGAATGTTGTGATATTCCTCTGTCCTCTGGTAAAGTTATATTATAATTTCTAAATAAAATTGGCCAAGAGTGTGTAGACACTCAGCTGCTACCGCTGCAGAAGTGTCCACCCTTACCTTTCTGTATTATAATTTTTGGATGCAGCTTGCCAAAAGTATGTAGACACCTGTCTGTTACCACTACAGATGTGTCCACCCTTACCTTTCCTCAAATTTAGGAGTGCTAAGAGAGTCCATGGCCATATGTGCAGAATGTTGTGATGTTCTTGTGTCCTCTGGTAAAGTTATAATATAATTTCTAAATACCATTGGCCAAGAGTATGCAGACATTCAACAGCTGCCATGTGTCCACCCATACCTTTCTGTATTATAATTTTTGGAAGAAGCTGTCCAAAAGTATGTGGACACTTGTCTGTTACCTCTACAGATGTGTCTGCCCTTACCTACCCTCAAATTGAGGAGTGCTAAGAGAGTCCATGGCCATATGTAATGGTCATGTGGACGTTGTGATGTTCTTGAGTCCTCTGGTAAAGTTATATTAGAATTTCCAAATACAATTGCCAAGAGTTTGTAGACACTCAACTGCTACCACTGCAGATGTGTCCACTCTTACCTTTCTGCAAATTGAGGATCACTAAGAGAGTCTGTGGCCATGAGTACAGAATGATGTTCTTGTGCACATTGTCATTTTCAAGCACAACTGGCCAAGAGTATGGAGACACTCAACTGCTACCACTGCAGATGTGTCCACTCTTACCTTTCTGCAAATTTAGGATCACTAAGAGAGTCTGTGGCCATACTGTAAGTACAGAATGATGTTCTTGTGCACATTGTCATTCCCAAGCACAACTGGGCAAGAGTATGGAGACACTCAACTGCTACCACTGCAGATGTGTCCACTCTTACCTTTCTGCAAATTGAGGAACACTAATAGGGTTGATGGCCATGAGTACAGAATGTTGGGATTTTCTTGTGTACATTGTAGTTTCCAAGCACAGCTGACCAACAAAATGAAGGTAGTTGAATGTTGAGCTGTCCACTACAGATATGTCCACCCTAAAATAGTTTATTGTAAAGCCAGGTAACTTTGGAAGAGGTGAGATCCAAATAGTAAACACTCATGGCCGAAAAAGTCTAATAGTCTAACATTACTAAATGTGCCCATAGACCTTCAATAGTTGTCGGCACAACATTTGTTCCATTAACAGCTCTCTCTCATTCATCCCATACTCATAAATGTTGAACTAGGCCAAATGTTCAGATGTGGTGAATGAGTAGGGGTTTATAGGCTAACTTAAATTACACATGGCCCACCTTTCTCTTCCCCAACAACATCTTTTGGCTTTTTGAGAGACGGTAGGCCTCCATACACACTAGAGGTTTGTCCAGTCCCGCTAAAACGAGAGGGGTCGGATAAATTTTTACTGGAGAAGAACGCAACTCAAGCATGCTCGAGTTTGATCGTTCAACATTTGAAAAACAGTGGCTGAAGAGGTTGGATGCAGCCTTAGGGAGTCCAGAAAAACATGGATGCAGTCCTAGGTCATAGGCGGTATCCATGTTTTCATTGACTCCCTAGGGCGGCATCCAACTTCTTCAGCCACCGTTAATCAAATGACGAATGCTTGACCTTATGGGGTGACCTTATAATAGTGTTGGGACCTTATAATAATAGCCAAATAGTTTGTCTTAGCCTAAAGGTATTCACACTGTAACTTGATGACCATGGAAGAAGACCTGAAGACCATGTCTGTATTACGTGTCACATTGTTAGATGGATTTCTGGTAGGTGGAGGAATGCCTTGTTTCACTTTTATGGCGCTTATGAATATTTCACTTTTTTCTGGAGACTTCTCCAACAAAGAGTCATTGATAATATTGAGAGGATCCAAGAATGAGCAATAAAATGGTGCACAGTCCAAGACAGAGGACTGGAGAAGAGCAGAGGAACGAAATGTGGGGAAAAAGGAGAATGAGAAGACTTTGACTGAAACCTATAAAAAATTACAAGAAGGCAGTGGATAATAGGAGAATTGCTTAAGAAGGCTAAAATCAAGAACGATGGGAAAAATATGATTGGTCAAATAAGACATCAGGATATAGTGGTCATACAACGCTCCATATATTCTCTATGACATCGACCGGAGACGACTTCTAATATATGTAATTAGATCAGGGTTGCATACAGACCCTGTCTCCCTGTTGTTGAGAGGCAGTCAATAGAGTCTATGATAAAGATGATAATAATGGAATTGTCTATGTGAATAGAGAGGATCGATACGTGTAGGAACCATCACGACATAGCAGCATGTCTCCATACACAATGGAGGACGCCATGTAGACCTATATTTAGACTGGTTGTATGCGGCTGGATGTGATCGCTTATTAGTTATTAGCTGGATGTAGACATTGCACACTACACAAGTCAGAGGAAAGCCAGGGAGGAATACAAAGCTCCTGCCTGCTTCTCATTACATATCCAGGAAGCGTCTTCAATCATTGATTGCAATGGGCTACTTTACATATGCCTCCATGATGATGAGACTTATCTATGGTGACAGTCTCGCGCTGCTTCGGGGGCACAACATTAAATAAATGCATTGGCTGGTGACTAACTGCGAGCAGAGACAATGTAACTAGCTCTCTTTTTGTCGAGGCGCAGAGACAGGTGATTATGGAGAGAAGCTTGTTTATAATATTACAGGCATTATAATGGAACCGCCTGCACCGCTTTCCTACAGCCCTGGGACAATGGGTTTTGAATCTGACCAACACATGGAGATGTACATCATTCTATTTTTAGGAAAAGATGAAGAAGGCTCTAATAGTCATATGTATTATATATGGTGGCAACAGTTACTAAAGAGCAGTGTATACATTGTACAGATGTGTACACCCCCTACTCTACCTATCTGCAAATATTTTGAAGGTCTCCTTTTTCTCACAAAATTCAATACAATATCCCAATATCCCAATATCTAACAAATTCCTTAACCATTGTGATCTCTTTTTTGTATTCTCCATGGCCTGATATCGTGATTGGTGGAGTTTCTGCTCTCTGCTCTCTTCATAGGCAGAACCTATATACCCTGTTCTCTTCATGGGGGCAACCTCAGTGGCCTGTTCTCTGCATAAGTGAAACCTCCCTGTCCTGTTGTCTTCATGGACAGAACCTCTATGTCCTCGTTCTTCATGGGTGAAACCTCCCTGGCCTTTTCTCTGCATGAATGGAGCTTCCCTTTTCTGTTCTCGTAATAGGCAGAACCTTTGTGCACTGTTCCCCCTTTAAAAAAGTGTTCAAAGCTTTATTTTGTAATTTTGTAGGTCTTTATGGGTGAAGCTTCCCTATCCTGTTCTGTTCATGAATGGAGTCCCTCCTCTATTCTCTTCATGACTGAAACCTATGTGGCATATTCTATTCTTGGGCAGAACCTCATGGTCTGTTCTCTTCATGGGTGGAACCTCTATGGTCTGTTCGCTTCATGGGTGAAACCTCTTTGGTCTGTTCTCTTCATGGGTGAAACCCCCATGGTCTGTTCTCTTCATGGGTGGAATCTCCATGGTCTCTTCTCTTCATGGTTGGAACCCTGCCCGGTTCTCTCTCCAATGTTTCCGTGGAGAATCTCCTGCCCCACAATTGAAATCCAACTATTATCCTTCTATTCCTATATTCATATATATATATATATATATATATATATATATATATATATATATATATATATATATCAGTGCTGATATCCATAGCATCACATAGGACCTGGCATGATTCTTCCGCCTTATCACTGCAGTCGGGTCACCACCAGGTCATCGCCAATAACGCAGCGCTTCCTCTCCTTCCATCTTTCACAGGTAAGGGGCGCCGCAGCTGATTACACTACATGTCACACCGGGAAATTAATAAAAAGAAAGCCATTTAATAAGACACCTTGCAGCTGTGGCCACTGTCCAAGCAGAAGATGTATGCTGGCAGCAGCGAGGCTTTTGAGGAATGACAGTATGGTGTAAACACTAGCCAGGATGGCACCAGTCCAAAAACAAGAAAAACAACAACAACAAAAAAATCACATGAAATGATGGTTATGACGGACGGTTTTACTTTAAGAAATAAAAGAAGCCAGCGTGCTGTAGGGAGATAAGCGGCGACAAATCACTTCCCTGTGTGCCCTTTAAGGCGGTAATAAATATCCGGAGTGAGGAGAATCGGGCCGTGCATAAATACTGATATTTATTTAATTTTGTCTGTGTCCTGCAGTGGAGTGCGCCGCCGCGCCAGCCCGCCTGCCCATACATCACTGTGCCCAATACAAACTGATTGGCATTCATGCCTGAGCGTCTTTTTATTTTCTCCTTGGCTGCTGGGTGCAGCCCGACTTCCTCCGAAACTAAAGAGCTTCATCTATTAGGCGTGACAGATTTGTATTCAGCGCTAAATGTCTGACCTTGCTTATACTCTTTCATCCATTCCCATCAACCCTTTCCCAGATGAAAGATTCTGTTTAACGCCTGCTTCCTGTCTGTTGCCTTGGAAACCGGGCTAAGCAAGGCGGCCTGACAGAGAGGGAGGGGAGGAAAAATTAAGAATAAATACATTAAAAATATATATATATATAAATAGTTAAACCTAAGATATATATTTGCTTTATATAAATGTCATACATGAGATATATATTTGTGACAGATGACTAACTTAAAAAAACAAAACATATAATTGTCAGGATTGGTTAATGTTATATGTGAAAGGTTTCTTTTCCCTATAGGTATGACAATAATTCTCCATTATCCAATAATAAAAATCAAAACAATCACCAGGGTCAATTCCACAGAAAATTGGGGGAAAAAATTTTATACAGTGCCCAAGTTATATATACGAATATAAATAAATAATACAGCCATACAGTGCCCTAATAATACTTCCATATACTGTCCAAATAATGTGCTATACAATGCACCAACAATACTTCCACCTACTGGCCAAATAATACAGCCATACAGTGCACTAATAATACTTCTATATACTGTACTCTCCAAATAATAGTCATACAATGCATCAACAATACTTCCACCTGCTGTGTAAAAAATACAACCATACAGTGCACTAATAATACTTTCACATACTCTCCAAACAGTGCAGCTATAGAGAGCCCTAATAATACTTTCATATACTGTCCAAATAATACAGTCATACAGTGCACTAACAATACTTCAATATACTGTCCAAATAATAAAGCCATACAGTGCACTAATAATACTTCCACATACTCTCCAAATATTACAGCTATACAGTGCACTAATAATACTTTCATATACTGTCCAAATAATACAGTCATACAGTGCACTAATAATACTTCCATATACTGTCCAAATAATACAGCCATATAGTGCACTAATTATACTTTCATATACTGTCCAAATAATTCACTATACAATGCACCAACAATACTTCACCCTACTGTCCAAATAATACAGCTATACAGTGCACTAATAATACTTCTATATACTCTCCAAATAATACAGTCATACAATGCATCAACAATACTTCCACCTGCTGTGTAAAAAATACAACCATACAGTGCACTAATAATACTTTCACATACTCTCCAAACAGTGCAGCCATACAGATCCCCAATAATGCTTTCATATACTGTCCAAATAATACAGCCATATAGTGCACTAATAATACTTTCATATACTGTCCAAATAATACAGTCATACAGTGCACTAATAATACTTCCATATACTGTCCAAATAATACAGCCATATAGTGCACTAATTATACTTTCATATACTGTCCAAATAATTCACTATACAATGCACCAACAACACTTCACCCTACTGTCCAAATAATACAGCTATACAGTGCACTAATAATACTTCTATATACTCTCCAAATAGTCATACAATGCACCAACAATACTTCCACCTACTGTGTACAAAATACAACCATACAGTGCACTAATAATACTTTCACATACTCTCCAAACAGTGCAGCCATACAGATCCCCAATAATGCTTTCATATGTCCATACTGTCCAAATAATACAGCCATATAGTGCACTAATAATACTTTCATATACTGTCCAAATAATACAGTCATACAGTGCACTAGTAATATTTCTATATACTGTCAAAGTAATACAGCCATACAGTGCACTAATAATACTTCCATATACTGTCCAGATAATACAGCCATATGGTGCACTAATAAAACTTCCACATACTCTCCAAATAATACAGCCATACAGTGCACTAATACTTCCACATACTCTCCAAATAATACAGTCATACAGAGAGAGAGAGAGAGAGAGAGAGAGAGAGAGAGAGAGAGAGAGGCTTTGTATTCTAATTTTCAGCTGCTCACTGTAGTGCAGGGTGAGGAGCTGACCATCAGAAGACACAGGAGAGGGAACAGGACCTGCACAGAGAGGGAAAAGAGTGAAGGACCTTATCACATGACCCAAAGGTCCTCAACCTTACAGTGTGGAGAGCAGCTGAACAGAGAGGAAGAGGGAGAAGTCTGAGCTATAAATGCTGTCTTTGAGTGTCAGTCAGTCAGTTTCAGTCAGTCAGTGCCAGTCTGTGTCAGTCAGTCAGTGTCAGTAGCAATAATGGGTGTTTGTGTATGTTAGTAGTGTCTCTGGATGATGGGTGCATAGTGGATGGATGAGGGGCCCACTAAGGCTCTATCGCTGGAGGGCCCGCAAAAACCTGGAACCAGCCCTGTATGTGAAATACGCCACACGTAAAGATATTACATACATCTATTCATTGGTACCATGACAATAATTGAATGGATTGCGGTATTGTGCAGAGTTAAGTTTGTCATTGTAACTTTCTCTCAATTAGATGATTCCTTTATGGAGAGACATTTCTGGAAGATCTGATATATCATATATCCGGTAAATGAGGGTAGACGCAGAGCAGTGGCAACGGCACACGTCACTTATGTGCAAAAATTCAGCGAAATGCAAGAAAAATTCTCAAAATCCTCCTCCATTATCTGGGGTGTAATGGAGGAAGAGTCGTCTGTGACACAACGGTTTATAGTGACATTATGTGCGTTTAATCACTGTACGAGGAGAAGAGCCGCTCCGAATTTCTGGGTCTGATTATCTCCGTTTGGAGTAGGAGAGCCTTCAGTCATATTGTCAGGGAGCAGACAGCTGTCCACGGTGATATTGCTGACATCACTCCCCCCCCCTTTTTTTTTCTCACAGTAGTCTTCAGCAAAGTGGTTCCCTGATCTATGGACGCAGCGGAATACTTAGACATCACCACCGGCCAGTGTACTAAGAGGAGAGGACTTGTCTAATGGATCTATTAGAATTATTGGAGCGCCATTAAAGGGGTACTCCGGCGTAAAATCTTACGTTTTTTATCAGCTGCTGTGCGTCCATGGGGCCGAAGGTTCCCCATCAATGGTCTAGAGCAATAGATAATCCATATAGAATTTCTCCTGCTCTGGACAGTTCCTGACATGGACATAGGTGGCAGCAGACAGCACTGTGCCACACTGGAAAAAAAAATACACCACTTCCTGCAGGACATACAGCAGCTGATAAGTACTGGATATTTTTAAATAGAAGTAATTTACTAATCAATATAACTTTCTGAAACCAGTTTATTTGAAAGAAAAATAAATCGCTGGAGTACCCCTTTAAGTGGTAGATATAATACTAGAATTATTATGAAATAGCTACATTTATAACTAAGAATAAATATGTCACCCGTCACTTTATCTACCAGTCTAGTCGGTGATATCTGATATTGGTCAATAGCCGTAGTTTATGATGGTTGTGTCCTTGCCGCTCTCCCTGGACTGACCTCCGGATGGAGAGACAAAAGCTTTTTAATACTAAAAGCCTGTCAATTGTCCTTACAGAAATAGTCGATCTCCCTAGGCTATGTTCACACTGCCGTCCCAACACGTAGCTGCTGAAACTGTGATGGACCTCATAGTCAATGGAGTTCACTAACTGACTAACCATCAGCACCAACTGACCCATTGTATGATGGACAGGTCACAGTGCTGGGAACAGAAGCCATGATCCAGATGTGAACAAGGTCAAACAATCCACTCCAACCTGGTAGGAAGAAAGTGAGGTCCCTAAGAAGCACATTGAGCCAGGTGTGGTCCCAAAACTCCTCCCTAGATATGAACAAATGGATTTACTCCAGATTTTAAGGGGAACTCTGGGGATTTATTTATTTATTTATTTATTTCAAATAAAGTGGTATCAAAAAGTTATATAGATTTCTACTTCTTTTTAAAAATCTTAAAGTGTCACTGTTGTATTTTTATTTTTTTTTTATTTTTGCAGAAATCAATAGTCCAGACGATTTTAAGAAACTTTGTAATTGGGTTTATTAGGCAAATATGTGATTATCTGCATTCAAAAAGCCTTTCCCCAGGTCCCCCCCCCTCCTCTCCTTTCTGTCATCCTTTGCTTATTATCAGGAAACCTCGACTCTTTTACATCAGTCGGGCCCTGTGTAACCTATGGAGAGGGGAGGGGGAAGGAGGGAGATTAGTCAGCAGCAAAGAGCAGAGAACAAAGTATTACACAGCGGGACCTGTGTGAAAGCCGGTATTTAGAGGTCAGAGAGGTCATTGCTTACTTCAGAGGAGATAGCACTGTGATGTAGCTGTAAATTACCTCTTTGTTGTTCTGTTTTGGTTCCTCATCTCCCTCCATCCCTCCCCTCTCGATAAGAGAAACTGCTTTTTCATGATAAAAATGCATTTTTCGGCTAATAAAATTTCTTACAATCCCCTGTACTATTGATTTCTGCAAAAAATATAAATTAATTAAACAACAGTGACACTTCCAGTCTTCCAGTACTTATCAGCTGCTGAATATCTTGCAGGAAGTGGCATATTCTTTCCAGTCTGACACAGTGCTCTCTACTGCCACCTCTGTCCATGTCAGGAACTGTGTAGACCAGGAGAGCTTTTCTATGGGGATTTGCTACTGATCTGGACAGCTACTTTTATATTATCTCAGTACTTGATTCCTAATTTAGACTACCTTACACTGGAACTGCTCCATAATGTCCTCCATTCTGCTTCTACTTCTCATGGCATGCTATAGAAATATAGGGGAGTAGGATTTGCATTCTGTGTGTGTATAGTGTATGGGAGACTTCATAGCAGCTAGTCCACACCCAATCGATTATTGAAGGATGATTGACAATTAGGGATAGAGCCCACAGAGGGGAAAACTGGTGAAAAATATGAAGCAGGGATACACTTTATGGAGAAGACGCTATGCCTTGTTGTGTTTCCTTTAAATCCTATATTATTAGGTAGGTGGTTATTTATAAAGCTGTAGATATCGGAGGGGGGAGGAGGAGGGTTCACGGATGACAGAGAATTTCTTTATCCTACTCTGACAACTTCTAGTCTGAAAACTTATGTTCCACCATCACAGCTGACTTCACGAATTATCCCAGTGTGACCCGCGTCTGAATGTTAGATCTGCAGCTGATTCTGAGCCGGAGGCGGCCTGTCTGCCAGCTATCACAGCATTACCCAGATGACCCAGGAACCAAAGCAGAAGCTGCTCAGCTGGTTTTACGCAGTCGGTGCGTGCGCTCACATTGTCACAGATTTACGCCTAATCCACACATTACTTTTGTTGCAGCTGCCTGTGGGGACTAGTCCAGCATAGATATCAGTATTGTATAGAACAGGCAGGAGAAGGCTCCTAGATACAGATACATAGATACAGATGTAGCAGAGCTGAGTTTGTCATTTGATAGATTTATATACAATCCCATAAGATCCTTTTTGTGCCAGATCACAAATTCATCTTGTCCGAGATCTTTTTTGCTTTCTGCTATATTTTTTTATCTATTGCTCTATAGTCTCATCTTGTTTCCTGCTGGTTCTGAGTGCTTTGTGGTGACAGTGGATGCATAGCTCCTTTAATAGTCATGTAGGTTGCATGACCATGAAACCCTAGTTTTAAATGCTTAGGAGGAGGACCATTCATGGCGAGTACTCAGGAAGAAGACCTTGCATGTTGACCGCACAGGGGTGAGAGCAATTATATTCAGAGCCCAGGAGGTGAACCATTCATCGAGTACGCCAAGAAGGCAGACCCATCATGTTGACTGTTTAGGATAAAGAGCTTATATGTTGAGTGCCCAGGGGGAAGACCATTCATGTCATTGCCCAGGAGGCAAACCCATCATGTTGACTGTCTAGGAGAAAGAGCTAACATGTTGAGTGCCCAGGAGGCAAAACCTTTATGTTGAGTGCCTAGGAGGAAGACCATTCATGTTGAGTGCTCAGGAGGCAGGCCATTCAAGTTGGGTGCCCAGGAGGCAGACCATTCATGTTGGGTGCTCAGGAGGCAGACCATTCATGTTGAGTGCCCAGGAGGCAGGCCATTCAAGTTGGGTGCCCAGGAGGCAGACCATTCATGTTGAGTGCTCAGGAGGCAGACCATTCATGTTGAGTGCCCAGGAGGCAGACCATTCATGTTGAGTGCTCAGGAGGCAGACCATTCATGTTGAGTGCTCAGGAGGCAGACCATTCATGTTGAGTGCTCAGGAGGCAGACCATTCATGTTGAGTGCCCAGGAGGCAGACCATTCATGTTGAGTGCCCAGGAGGCAGACCATTCATGTTGAGTGCCCAGGAGGCAGACCATTCATGTTGAGTGCCCAGGAGGCAGACCATTCATGTTAGGTGCCAGGAGGCAGACCATTTATGATGAGTGTCCAGGAGGCGGGGCAATTATGTTGAGTACCTAATTAGCACATCCCAGCAACCCCTCTCAATGACAGCTGCAGCAGTCACCTGATTGGATATTAGAAACATTACTCAGAGACTAGACGTAGAGTCAGAAAATCACTAAGTCTATAGAGCTCCTGGGAACTTATAATGGTGGCATCTGGGACTGTGACCTTGATCAAGTTACCATCATGACCTTCACCAGGAATATATTTACACTGCGCCCCTCATCTTCTGTATGGCATTCAGGGCTCAAAACTGACGCTAAACAGTATTAAAAGTTTACAGAAGTTTTTGAAACTATAGGACAGAATTATTATTGTTGTCCTAAATTTAGACAGCTTAAAACTAGGCCAGACCGACCCAATACATCACAGTGGGCATTCCCATTGATGGCTTTGGTGCAATAAATGGAGTTGTGGTACATTATCCATGCCAACTTGCTGCTCAATTCAAAGATTCAGGGCTCTGTTTAGAAAATCATGGAGGTCCCACAGGTTGGACAACCCTTCCAGAATTAGAAAAAAACATTGCTATCCAGAGCAGCAGCAAATCCCCATAGAAAACCTTTCCTGCTCTGTACAGTTCCTGACATGGACAGAGGTGGCAGCAGAGAGCACTGTGTCAGGTTGGGGAAATAAATTATATATATATATATATATATATATATATATATATATATATATATATATTAAAAAAGGCAAACGCAAGCTAAGCGGATTTGCAGCCTGGACAGGCTCAGTGCTCCTGGCCCCGCGATGACATTAACAGGATCTTTTGCTTGTTTTGGACTCAACGTGGTGGCAACAGAAGCACAAATGAGATTTAAATGGTTGCTCTCTGCTTTCCATACGATTGCTAACAATTCAGCGGAGCACGCACGAGTCTGCCAAAGCTGTAATAAATTCCCCGAGCCCTTGCGTTCGCTTCAAACCAACAAGCGAGTTCATAAAAAGCAGATTTTTCCTTGTGTGTGTCTGAGTTTTTTATGTCATTTCCAGGCAATGGGTTTACTATGCTGATTGTGAAAAAGTAGACAATTAGGAATCGTTTTCAGGGGGGGGAAATGGACAAATTTGTTTGTTTAACAATCGCAAACAGTAAATGTTTCTCAACGTAGAGAAAAAATTGGAAAATTCCATTGAAAGAAAAAAAAAACATTTCTACCAGCTGCCTGACTGCACCTGCATATAGATTAGTCACCGACTCCTCAGTTCTAGTTGAATACGGAAAAGGCTACCGCAGTTTTGGATAAAGTTGTGCCAAGGTTTTTTAGCTTGATTTCCCCTCTAATAGGTGCATACAGAACGGATGCTTACTGTACAGTGGCAGGGACTCCTCTATTTGACAGGCGTACCTGCTCCTGTATGTAAGTTTCCTGACTCCCTACACTTATAGCATAAAGGAGCCCAAAGGTTCCACTGCCACATTAACATTTAGTAGGTAGGGTCCTCTACAAAATTTGCACTGGGGGCCAGGACTTCTGAGAATTAATTTTGTAGAAAATGTAGGCAGGCTTTAAATTGAACCTGTCATCGCTTTCATGCTACCAGATCCACCAGTCATTAGGGCGGTCCCCAGTGGCTTTTCCTCCACCAGGCTTGATTGATAGATCTCTTCCTATACCCAAACAGGGGAAAATCTATCAATCAAGGCTGATAGGACTGGAAGAAGCCACCAGGGAGCGCTCAATGAATCCCGGCTCAGGTAGCATGAAGGCGATGACAGGTTTCCTTTAATGTTCCTCCACTGGGGTTTATGTGTTTCTGTGGCTTTTCTTCACAAAAAAAGTAAATAATAATAGTAAAGCAATAATAAGGGTAGATATTTATTGGAAATATTTTTAGATAGGTATATAGAATTTTTTTTTATAGCATACCCTGAAAAGCATATTATTATTATTATTATTATTATTATTATTATTATTATTATTATTATTATTATTATTATTATTATTATTATTATTATTATTGTTGTTGTTGTTGTAATAATAATAATAATTATTATTATTATTATTATTATTATAAGTAGTAGTAGTAATACTACTACTACTACTACTACTACTACTAATAATAATAATAATATTAATATTTGTTGTTGTTGTTGTTGTTGTTGTTGTAGCTGTAGGAGCAGCAATATTACCATTTGTACTTTACTATGACCACTTTATATTATTACTTATTACTTTGGCCATTTTATTATATTAGCTTGTGTTTTTTTTACCCCCTTTTGAACCTAAAAGTAAACAGACAAATATTTTACACCATATAATAGTTTCTTGGAACAAGGTCGATCTTTCGTCTGAATCTTAAATCAAAGTTATTGATCTGCGCTCTCTCTCCGCCGACCACCACAGGTCACACGTGAAGCGCTCAGCTCCTCGGGATGCGTCTGCCGCGTCCATTTCCGATTGTATCTCGGGTTATCTCTCATTCTCTACGCCCTGTGTGTCTCTGTTTTGAAGCCTTTGGGGTTTCTGTAGGAGCCTTTTGTGGGACTTAAATGTTACACTTCCTACTGCATGTATTATTAATGGAGATAGGGATCCTAGACAGTTGCTTTTTCTTTTACGGCTCTGGAGGTCATTATATGGTCATGTCTTATTTATAAAGGTAAGGCTGGCTAAGCCCCAGGGGATAGCCCATGTATCATGTAGTGTGTACATACAGTAGGCGCTATATATCTGGAGAGTCATGCTGTTCTGAGCACTGATATCATTAGTCCTTGCTCCTTTAACCCTTGCGCTGTCACATTAGAGAATGCCTTGAAAATAGCAAATGCTTATAGCAGCACTATCATTTGTGTTGTACATAATTCAGGTCATTTTCGTGCATATTAGCCACTTAAAGGGGTTGGGAAAATTTTTTAATATATACCCAAGTAAGATAAAGTGTTCAAAATGACCATGTTGTGTCCCCAAAGGAGTGTAGCACTGGAGTTGGACCCCTGTTATCTGCAATTACTAAGACAGCTCATTGATTTGAATAGGGAGTGTGTAATACTTCATTTCTCCTGTGGTGGCGCTGCAGAGAAGCTTATTAGTTGCAGACAGGTTTCAATGACCTTTTACTTCAATACAAACTGGAGCTGTTTCATGAAAAATAGCAGCAATGTTTTATAATCCAGGGTAATCCCTTTAAGCAGAAATCCTTTGCATAGCTTGCCCATTGCAGCGGAGGAAACCCACATCCAAATGTGCAACACGTGTACATTTCATCTTTTTGGTGTAGATTTTCATAGAAGTTTCATTGCATATTTTCTACTTTATGAGTGAGCTTCCCTTTAAGACCCCTTCAAGGAGATTCTATGTACCTCATCGAGGTGATCCCTGGAGGCTTCTCTTCTCTTCACCAATGTTGATTGATAGATTGCTTCCTGTATAGGTATAGGGAGAAATCCATCAATCAAGGACAGAGGACCTCTCTCCAATAACTTGTGGCTCGGGCAGCATGAAAGAGATAACAGGTTCCTTTTAAGGCCATATTCAGACATGGCAGAAAGCATATCCAGGATATATACAGAATTCCTTGTACTTTTCCTTGTAGATTTTAACCCCTTAAAGACAGAGCCAATTTCGATTTTTGCGTTTTTGGTTTTTCCTCCTTGTGCATAAAAGGTCATAGCACTTGCATTTTTCCACCTAGAGACCCACATGAGCCCTTATTTTTTGCGTCACTAATTGCACTTTGCAATTACAGGCTGAATTTTTGCATAAAGTACACTGCGAAACCAGAAAAAAATTCAAAGTGTGGTGAAATTGAAAAAAAAAAGCATTTTGTTTATTTGGGGGAAACGTGTTTTTACGCCATTCGACCTGGGGTAAAACTGACTTGTTATGCATGTTCCTCAAGTCGTTACAATTAAAACGATATGTAACATGTATAACTTATATTGTATCTGATGGCCTGTAAAAAATTTAAACCATTGTCAACAAATATACGTCACTTAAAATAGCGCTTTTATCCTTTGGTCTATGGGGCTGTGCGAGGTGTCATTTTTTGCGCCATGATGTGTTCTTTCTATCGGTACCTTGATTGCGCATATATGACTTTTTGATCGCTTTTTATTACAATTTTTCTGGATTTGATGCGACCAAAAATGCGCAATTTTGCACTTTGGGATTTTTTTGCGCTGACGCCATTTACCATGCGAGATCAGGAATGTGACTAATTAATAGTTCGGGCGATTACGCACGCGGCGATAGCAAACATGTTTGTTTATTTATTTATTTATTTACTTTTATTTATAACCTGGGAAAAGGGGGGTGATTCAGACTTTTATTAGGGGAGGGGGCTTTTTACTGTTAACATTTTTTTGTAAACTTTTACACTTATACTAGAAGCCCCCCTGGGGTTAGGGTTATTCCCCCTAGGGGACTTCTAGTATAAGTGCTTTGATCTCTCATAGAGATCTCTGCAGTATAGATATGCTGTAGAGATCCATGAGATAGGCACTCGTTTACTTCCGGCTGCTGCAGCCGGAAGTAAACGAGTGCCGAGCCGGGGACTGCGCCATCTTGGAGCGGTCCCCGGCCGGCTTCAGAAACGGAGATCGCTCCTCCGGGATAACATCCCGGGGGAGTGATCTCCGCCACTAGACACCAGGGAACGGCTGAATCCGGTAATCGGATGCAGCTGTCATGTTTGACAGCTGCATCTGATTACTGTATTAGCGGGCACGGCGATAGGACCGTGCCCGCTAATACCTACGGTCCCGGGCTACAAGCGGCACCCGGGACCGCCGCGGTTCAGAGCGGGGTCGTCGCGCGGCCCCGCTCTGAACGTCCTTACCGGCATCAGGGCGTAAGTATACGCCCGATGTCGTTAAGTGGTTAAGGGTCAGTTCACACGTACAGACTCGCATCGTAAATCCCGCTGCGAGTCTGTCAAGTCGTGGCAGTTCAACCCCTTAACCGCCATCCACATTTTTTCACTAATCATTCAGTGCAATGCTGCATCTACACGGAACGATTATCGTTCAAATTTTCGCAATAACGATCACGTTTGAGTGATAATTGTTCCGTGTAAACACAGCAAACGATCAAGCGACGTTCATTTTGGTCTTTCAACATGTTCGCAAATTGTTGGTTGTGGTTCGCTAAAAATTTGCAGATCGCTTTGTGTAAACAGTCAAAGATTCACCCTATGTGAAAGATGGGCTTAAGCGATCTTAAAAACGATCGAAATAACGATTTTTCCAACAATTTTTCTAACGATTTTTCTAAATGCTGATCGTTATAAAAACCCAAATCTTTAAACGATCAATTGGGCGAATTTTCGCTCCATGTAAACGCAGCATAATTGCCCATCCTTCCTTCTTTTGCTGAGATCAGATGGAGTAAACAGTCATAGTAATGATCGTAACTAACGACTATTGTTCTGTATAATATGGTGAACGATTTCAGGTTAACAGTCCAAGGAGAAGTATAGGATGGCACTCACCGATGCAGTAAAACAATCCGTTGTCATCCAAGGTCATCCGACTGTTTCTTTCCCCAAGTTGTATCGTTTTCTTTTGCCTGAATAAAGCCGGATTGTTTTACTGCATCGGTGAGTGCCGTCCTATACCTCTCCTTGGACTATTGCATGCATGTTGTTTCTGGGACTGAGCACCACAGAGCAACTGGTGGACACGGCCGTCCAGTACCGGATAGTGGGAAGCCAGGCTGTGCGTTCTTCTTTTTCCTCTTCATTGTGATTTCAGGTTAACGATAAACAATCTTGTTTGTGTTCATTTATCGTTAGTCGTTAATCGTTAAAAATCAATTCGTCTGATAGGACCCTTAGGGTCAGGTGTAAATCAACGATTAACGACACACAAACAATTTTTCGATTGTTGCCTGAAATTACACAGAATGATTACCGTTAAATTCAAACAATATAGCGATTTTCCGCACGATACTCATCCCATGTAATAACGCCCTTAGTGTGAATCCTGCAGCAAATCTTATGGTATCAGACCATGGCTTTCCACGTTTTTCTTTTTCCATTGCAATGCTTTAGCAGTTTATTGTTTTCCGTACAGTAACTAACACATCCATCCCATGGGATCCTTCATAAATTTTGTTTGCCCGTGTAATCCGCAGCCTATTTCCTACTCTCCCTTGTTTTTCGAGACGACTAATGGATTATGACAGGTGTCACTTGTAATGGAGAAGTGATTGAAGCTTACATCGCCACTGTCACTACTTTCCAGATGGTAAAAACAATATTGATTTTCTAAAAGAGGACCAACCGGTTATTTTCTCTATTGATTCCCCCCCCCCCCAATCTGGTGCAGGCTAATTGCTTAGAGATATCTGCTCAAATGAACACTTATTTTAGCTTGGTGTGCGAACGACGGATCAAAGAGTTGCCGAGCTCCATGTTCTGTCCTCTTGTCCTCTGTACAAATATATATGGCATAAGGTAGCGGGATGAGCGTAAAAGGATAAAAAAGCTGTGATGGTTTATAAGCCAAGCTCAAGTTTTTCCATTATTCCCATTGCGGTGTATGGGAAGTATGCTCCAGTTGCGTTCATCTCTAAAGGCCACTTCTCCATTTGTTCTTCAAATGGACAGCATGAACAGACAGATCTGGGGACTCCTATTCTCTATATAGGTAAGGATCGCAAAGGGCTAAATTTCTATGGTGTCTTCACATACAGAGGAGGAGATCCTGCACTGTCTTTCTGCACAGCCAAAAAAGCAGCAGCAGCAGCTTGGAAGGCATAATAAAGCTGTAAGGAGCAGTGTAAACTGTGTATATAGCCCTAGGATGAGATCTCTTACTTAAAATACTCTTTCTCTCTCTCTCTCTCTCTCTCTCTCTCTCTCTCTCTTCCACCTACCTCAATAGAGTTGTACTTGTAACTTGATCCCTAAGCTGCTACAGGACAGCTCAGAGATGTTTTTCAGAGGGGATGACAGTTTAGAAACAAATCGGGGTAGATAGGAAAAATACTTGATAACAGGAAAAGGAAGCATTTTTGTCTGATAAGATATATTACAACATTTCTTATATTCACTTACACTATTGATCATGCCGAGTTTGATAAAATGGCATTGCCTATTTAAAACTATATTCTCATTTGAAAAAGTTATCCCCTTTCCACACAGTTAACTTATTGGTGGGGGTCTGATTACTGGGACCCTGCCAGTCTGACGTATACAAAAAAATTAACGAAGCTGCTGCACACGTGTGTGGTCAGGGCTCAAAATATTTTCCATGGGGCTTCCCAACATTGCTAATCTACATTATTGGATTGGTGGGGGTTCCAATGGTCAGACCCCCACTGATCCCTTAGTTACCCCCTATCCTGTAGATTGGAGATAACTTTGTGAAACTAGACTGTGACTACCCCTTTAAGGCCAGATTGTGTCTGCTTACCCTGAAACCTACTTACAATTCTCAGAGGGGACGGCTCTGATTTAAGTTTTGGTACAAAAAAGTTGTTTGATACTTTTGCAGGCCATTTAACTACTATCTACTGCTATATACTGTCTCCCTTAGGCAAAATTACAATCATGAATGATAAGAGAGTTTTTAGATCAGACCGGCAGCGCTTATTTTAGCAGGAGATTTTTTTTTTTTTTTTTAAATATGGAATCGGCAATAGAATAGCCACAGATGCTTAATTTGTCCAATAAAAAGGAGGATTATTTTTAGCGGAATGAAACAAACATAAATTTATTCCGAGCATTATTTCAGGGATGTGATTTCTTGTTCTCATTTGCATAAATTAGCATGCAAGCGATTGTTTTGTAATTGTTGTCATTTTGGACAAGCGGCTGTTTATTGTTTGTTCCAGACTCCAGAAAATCCTCAATGCGTATCAGAGACAATGGTGAAATATTATACAAGGCTTGGTTCATAGGATAAACAAGAGGCTCTTACATGACTCGCTGTCAGAAATAAATCCACAGTGACCGGCTGTATTTTTACAGCACTGAGACAAAAGGCGTCGGGAAAAGTAGAGACTTAGCCATGAGTTTATTTCTTCTATTATAGACGTTTGTCATGGTCAGCAGGTCAGATCGTGAGGCCTGTGACTAAGATATATATGTAAGCGTTAGTTGCCGTGAAACCACCATATTACTTACCTTATTGTAACTAAATTATAATACCGCCATTCAGCGACAGATAAAAGCACAGAAAATACAAAGCCAGACAATAAACTTGCAAAAATGAGCCAGTGGAGCCTCATTTAAGACAACAGACTAAATACAGGACTAGCCAGATATCCCTATGGAAAGGGCCTTGCCAAGGGGCGGCTCCTTTACGGAAACCACCATATTAAGTGGCCCTATAAGTCAATGTAATGGCAAGGGAAAAACCAAGGCCAGGTATCCATCCACAGACAGCTGTTTTGGGGTGTTGCCCCTCATCAGTGTGGAGCAGGATTCTGGCTAGGTGGGAGCAATGCCTAGTAGAGCCATACTGGAAACAGATCAATGATCTCAGGGAGACCAGACAAAGATAACACTGCCAGCTGCCGGCTAAAGCGCTCAATACAGTGAAATCTGTTTCCCGTATGGCCCTACTAGGCATTGTTCCCACGTAGCAAGATCTACAAGTCTGCAGATGGCATTGATAACCAGGAGCCTTAGACCCAACCTTTTTATTACGCTGCAGCTATTGTGATATACAATGTTAAAATATTTGTATGCACTAAATGAACTACGCTTTCTTTTTCCTTCTCTGGTATTTCTTCTCCTCTGTAGCCATAGTCCTGTCCCACCCAGGGTGACCTGTACTTTTGCAGTATCCCCTTATCTTCGGATGTCATCCTCATCCGTAGCCTTTGTCATATACTTCACTAACTGTTCTCCTCCCCTGTGGTCTCCTCTTTGTCCATCCGTGGATGTCCTTCTTCTTTGCAGCCTTATCCTTATCCTTC
The DNA here is from genome assembly GCF_027789765.1 of Dendropsophus ebraccatus. Taxonomy (NCBI): domain Eukaryota; kingdom Metazoa; phylum Chordata; class Amphibia; order Anura; family Hylidae; genus Dendropsophus; species Dendropsophus ebraccatus. The sequence continues at coordinate 172,932,034 of NC_091456.1, forward strand.
CCTAGATGTTTTTGCCGTCTCCCTAGCCTTTCCTGGATTTTCTCCTCTGTAGCCTTCCCCTATTTCTTGCATGGATGCCCTTCTCCTCTGTGGCCTTCCCCTGTTTCTTGCATGGATGCCCTTCTCCTCTGTGGCCTTCTCCTTATCCTTTCCTGGATGTGTTCTGGATGATCTTCTCCTCTGCAGCCAAGCCCACTATCCATCCCTAGATGTTCTCCTTGGCAGTCTTCCTTTTATCCTTTCCTGAATGTTCTCTGTAGCCTTCTCCTTACCCTTCTCTAGATGCTCTTCTCCTCTGTAGCCTTCTTCCCTAACCTTACATAGATATTGTTCTCTTCAGCAGCCTTGTCCTCTATCCTTCCCTATATGTTCTTTTCCTCTGCAACCTTTTCCTTATACTTCCCTGGATGTTCTCTTCCGCAGCCTTATCCTTTCTCAGATGTTCTTTTCCTCTGCAGCCTTGCCCTTCTTTCCTTCTCTAGATGTTCTTCTCCTCTGCAGCCTTCCCCTTATCCTTCCCTAGATGTTCTCTCCTGCAGCCTTCTCATTCTCCTTTCCTAGATGTTCTCCCCTGCAGCCTTCCCCTTATCCTTCCCTAGATGTTCTCTCCTGCAGCCTTCTCATTCTCCTTTCCTAGATGTTCTCCCCTGCAGCCTTCCCCTTATCCTTCCCTAGATGTTCTTCTTCTCTGCTACTTTCTCATCATCCATCCCTAGATGTTCTTCTCTTCTACAACCTTGCCCTATATCCTTCCCTTGTTCCCCCTTCTCCTCTACAGTCTTCTCCTTATCCTTCCCTAAATGTTCTTCTCCTCTGCAGCCATGCCCGCTTTGCTTCTCTAGATGTTCTTCTCCTCTTCAGCCTATTTCTTATAATTCCTTAGATGTTATCCTCTGCAGCCTTATCCTTCCCTCGTTGTTCTTTCCTCTGCAGCCTTATCCTTCCCTAGATGTTCTTCTCCTTTTCAGCCTATTTCTTATACTTTCCTAGTTGTTCTTCTTATCCTTCCCTAGATGTTCTTCTCCTCTACAGCCTTGCCCACTATCCTTTCCAGGATGTCCTTCTACTCTGTATCCTTCTCCTCATCCTTTCCTTGGTGTCTTGGCAGTCAATGGTAGAGGCCATATTAGAAATGTTCAGGCAATAGGCAAAGCTTTTCCTTTGCAGGGTGTCGTTGATCATGAGGCCTGTTTAAACCTTTGTCAGTGTCAGTATGGGCTAAAATGTGCCTTACTACATCTGTCAAATGATCATTCGTCATTGTTTTACCATTAACCTCCTTGTATCTTAGATATAAGGCTATATCTAATATATATGGCTATGATCCTGCCATACACCGAATAAACATATTAATTAAAATATAATTTACAATTAAGTATATTGCTATGTTACTCCATCCTATAGCATACTTTCTTACATAGAGAAGTCCATGCCATCCCACTTTGCCTATAGGCAACTCCAGTCAAAAGCGGGGAATTCTTAGTAAATGAATTACATCAGGGATGGGGAATCTGTGGCCCCTTCAGCTGTTGCAAAACTTCAATTCCCATCATGCTAAAGCTTTGGCTGTCCAGGCATGATGGAAATTGTAGTTTTGCAACAGCTGGAGGGCCACGGGTTCCCCGTCCCAGAATTGCATAAACATGAGAATGTAGAATAAATACAAATACATGAGCATTACATAAAATTTATATATAACAGAGGAAGAGGAAATTTTAATCATCCAAAAACGGGACAGCCAATGACGTTATCAATTTGAGCCACGTCCCTGTCGCCGCCGTGCGCCAACATAATTGCAGACATACTGTATCCTAGACACGAAATGGCAAGCCCTCCACATGATATAATAGCCACTCTCCCAATCTCTTAGCATTGTTAAGTTAGTTTATCTGCTGGATTTTCCATGACAACAGATAAGTGATCTCTGTGGCTATGGAAACATCTGAAATGCCTGCTCCTCTCTAGGTAAGAGCAGATAATCGCTAATTGCTAGATTAAGCTTGCAAATGAATCAGCCTCCGAGAAATTGCTGGAGTTGACGTGCTCAATCTTCTGGGGCTTAAGAATACATTTCTAAAGAAAAATTCTAGTTATCCTTTGATCCGGAATAATGTATTGCAATTCAGTTTTCTTTATTTCTTTATTTATGTCTTTATGCTACGTGTTATTAGGGAAAGTGAATATTTATACCAGACCGCCTTAAGCCAAAGAGGGGCCACCCTCATCACATCACATCCTTAAGTCATTACGCCCCCCTCCTTCCAGGAAGCAGGAAGTTATACAGATTTGTATTTTATCTCTATTTAAAAATCCCAAGTCTTCCAGTACTTATCAGCTGCTGTATGTCCTGCAGGAAGTGGCATATTTTCTCCAGTTTTACACAGCGCTCTCTGCTGCCACCTCTGTCCATTGCAGGAACTGTCCAGAGCAGCAGCAAATCCCCATAGAGAACCTCTACTCTGGACAGTTGCTGACATGGACAGAGGAGGCAGCAGAAAACACAGTGTCAAACTGGAAAGAATATACCACTTCCTGCAGGACATACAACAGCTGATAAGTACTGGAGGATTTGAGATTTTTAAATGCAATCCAGTTAAAAACACACACACACACATATATATATATATATATATATATATATATATATATATATATATACATATATATATATATATATATATATATATATATATATAGTCCTCTCCATGATCATGGTAGGCACCTTGCCTGGTGATCCTCTCCCCCCTCCATTTGTTATGGAGCAGATAAACCTTCTCACATCTGCCATCTTGGTAGCTCATGCTGGTAGGTAATAATTTTTTTAATGACCAAATACTAAGACCATGATGCTCTGTAGCAAGTTACCCAATACAGCACATGTTCCAGTAGATCCAGAAGTATTTAAAAAAAAAAAGTTTTGAAATGTTATAGATATTTCAAAAGTTTTGATTGCCCGGGGTCTTGGTGTTCAGACTCCCACCTATTACTAGAACAAGACCACAGACAGGCTTGGCTAAGTCTTTTTCTCCCATTCTTTCTTCTATAGAAGTCTTTGGAGCTCATCTCCTCCATTAACAAGAGAGAAGAGGAGAAAAACGTTAAGCTGACTATGTTTCCAGTTTAATCTTGCTGACATCAACCCCAACTGATCAAAACTCTTGATATCTCTCCATGAGAGGTCAACATTTTGTGGAAATGATAGCAAACCTGTAAAGGAACCTGTAATGTTGGGGACCATGGCATAAAGTACCTTACCACATAATAAAGATTTTCATACTTACCTTCTGGATACCAGTCACGCTGCCTAGAAATCCCCTATTTGTTTATTCACGCTCATTATGCTGATGAGCAGAGATGAGTCCGACGTCCATAGGATATGAATCATCTCTGCTCATTAGCATAATGAACAAGAAGAAAAGTAGCTGGGATTCCTCAGCAATGCAACGGGCATCCAGAGCATCACAGAGCCTAAGAGGGTAAGTATGAAAATCTTTATTACGGGGTAGGGTGCTTTTTGCTCCAGTCTCCAGCATGACAGGTTCAAATGTTAAATATATGCTTTATATATTTGGTTACGTTTACATAGTTTTGGAGTGTATTTTAAGACGTAAAATGGTAATGTATGCCTGAAAAAAAACACAACATACACAGTGTGAACAAGACTCCACTGTAGTTTTTACACCTGCTTTCCTGGCAGCTGTGTCCCCAATATCACCCAATCAGGAGCCTATTGGATCATTGTTTTATTGGTCCCTATGACTTAGTTTACAGTATTTTATAGACTGTTGTCTCCTGGTGGATCTGGATCCTTGTAAATAAAAGCTGATACTATAAAACTAAAAAGGACAACATTTATCACCCCTCTTTATATCTCACGGGTGGCCCATGAATCGGGAACCAGTCAGGTTTCACTCTCAACCCTTTTCTATGGAATTCGCTAAAAATAAAGTGCCTCTGATAGCTGTTATTAGCCGACTTTTATTACTGCAATTTTCTTTAAGGGGAAACTATTATTAGGGATGATAAAGGCTCATTTACTAGTAAAATGGTAAGTGCCGGCTTTGTGGAATGGGACAGGTGCTCGGTGGCGGCGGTGGAGGAGCACATTCACAGGAATCTTGGCAGGAGCGTTTCCCCGAATTAGTTCAGATTGTGGAAATTCAAAATGTGGGCAGATGAGTTTTCTACTATGCATAAGAAGGAACCGTGCGGAGCTGATGCTGCCGGAATATTCCAATTGCTCTTCTGTTATACTGAATACAGTTTTAGTACTTGGTCACATTGCCAGGAAAAGCTTACTGACACCATTTGACATATCAAAAATATAAGTATAGGGGTTGTCCTCTCCTTACCATTCTGCCCTATGTCCTCAGGATCTGAAGGGTCCACAAGTAATGTCCCCCAAGCCTGAAGATTTGGGCAGGACCAGCCAACCATCTAACCATAGACTCCAATGGAATAGAGGAAAGAATATGGCAGCTGGATTTCAACATGCAATTTTTTTTTATTATTTCTGGGGGAGATAAGTTGCCAATAGAACTATCTGGCAGCAACTTACTCCTCTTTCCCAATTAAAAACACAGGCATGCTTGGTCAAGCTGAGCATAGTAGTGTTGAGCGGAGTTGGCAAACTGTTTGGGTTCGGCAATGTTCTCTGAACCCAAACGCTCTGCTTTTGACTCCCGGTGTATGGAGAAGTTGGATTCCGCCCTAGGGAGTCCAGGAAAACATGGATACAGCCATAGGCCATAGGCTGTATCCTTGTTTTCCGGGCAGTGCTAGGGCAATATCCAACTTTTCCAGGTATTCAAGTATATGAGGGGTTGGAGGAGATAAGTTTTGGTCAAATGAGCATTTGGCCGAGGAGTCTGGTCACGTTGTCATCACTTGAAAACCAAATTGTAGGCATTGGACCCCTGTCCTTTCCCTAAAGAAAAACTAAACTAATAGGAACGCCCCTAACATGCAGTTCAGGATACTCCTCCTGGCCTATATAGACTTACATTTTTGAAGGGAAAGATGTTTGAAACAGTACAAATATTACTTATGTATGTGATTAGCATATTGAAGATTGACATGAATGATCACATGTATTAATTTCCATTTGTTCCTGATCCATGTGTTGCCTGGTCCCACGTTTTATGAATTTAGTAGTTTTTACCCCCACACATTTTCCTGCCGATCCTCTCACCTTTGTATCACCCGCTTCTCTGACTGAATCCCCCCGTTCCCCTACAGCTGTTCCCAGTTCCAGTATCCTTCCCTCTGCTCCTCGAGATGTGGTCCCTGTTTTGGTTTCTAGCCGATTCGTCCGTCTCAGCTGGAGGCCCCCGGTAGACACAAGAGGGAACATACAGGCCTACACCGTCTACTTCTCCAAAGATGGGGCTCACAGGTACGTGATATTTAGCTTGCATTATGTTTTATATCTCTGTTCTACCTTATGTGTTATATTGGTGGGTTACACTCAACACTAGAGAAGACCCAGTGGTCATAGCTTGCTTCTACCTGTGAAAATCATGGTAGTCGGCTCTGCCGATTTAGAAACTTTTTTTTTTTTTTTTTTTTGATTTTTGAATGCAAATTTCTCACTCAGCCACTATGGAGTAGTAGCCTACAGTAATACCATTGTTATTCTTGGTATAGTATGATGGGTGAGTTCTACATTAGTGAGAGTCCAACACTAGGGTTCAGCCAATGGCCTCACAAAAAATATTCAAGATCAGGGTCAGCCTCTCGATTGCAAAATAGTCATACTAGGTCATACTCAATTCAGTTTAATGGAAGTACGATGTTACATTTCTAATCCCGATACTTCAGTATGTATACAATAAATAACAACACATAAAAACTTTGATACTTTCCTTTACGCTCCTCTAGTGACAGCTTTTCTTTCTTGAAGGGTATGATCACCTTTGCAACTATTTTATTGTTCCTAATAAAAACAAAAAATCAATAGGTAAAGATAAATATCTGTACAACTAGTCTTTTTCTGTAGCGTATGCAGTTCCTATGCAGTCCTACATGTCTCCATGGTAACAGACTACGCAGTCTGATCGTGAGGTCATCTCACTGCCTTCCATGTGTTCTGTACTTTTCAAATGTCTACTGAATGTGCAGTATATAAGCAAGATGGAAAGGGCAGATGGAAAATAGAGGGGTTTAAGGATTAGACGACAAAAAGTCTTTATCAATGTAGATAAAGCCCCGCCCACATTTTCCTTACTGGATCTACTAAGGGGTGCACAGCGATGTTGTTGGCTTTGTGGAAAAATCTAGAGCAGATGTAGATTTTTGTATGATTTACTTCTTTTTTTCAGGCAGAAACCTTGATAACTCAGAATGATAGAAGGCCACACCTCCTTCCCACTGAGACCTGCCTCCTTGACCACACCCTCACCCGCCCATCAGATTACAGCTGGCGTAAGAATCTGCGCCTTCTCTATGGTGTACGCCACCGGCATAACCTTAAAGGGGTTGTCCGGCGATAAAAAATTATTCACAGAATAACACACATTACAAAGTTATACAACTTTGTAATGTATGTTATGTCTGTGAATGGCCCCCTTCCCCGTGTCCCACCACCCCCCACCCGTGTACCCGGAAGTGTGGTGCGCTATACATTACCTGTCACGTGCCGACCACGGTCTCCGATCCTCAGCAGTGACGTCTTCTTCGGGAGCCCGGCGGATCTTCCCGAGTGCCAGCCGCCCTCTGCAGCGTCATCCGAAGCTCAGCCGCGATTGGCTGAGCATAACTGTGCTCAGCCAATCTCGGCTGAGCTGCTGATGACGTGGCCGCGTCATCAGCAGCTCAGCCGCGATTGGCTGAGCACAGTTATGCTCAGCCAATCGCGGCTGAGCTTCGGATGACGCTGCAGAGGGTGGCCGGCACTCGGGAAGATCCGCCGGCCTCCCGAAGAAGACGTCACTGCTGAGGATCGGAGACCGTGGACGACACGAGATGCGGTGAGTATAATGCACCACACTTCCGGGTCTAGCGTGGGTGGGGGGAAACACGGGGAAGGGGGCCATTCACAGACATAACATACATTACAAAGTTGTATAACTTTGTAATGTGTGTTATTCTGTGAATAATTTTTTATCGCCGGACAACCCCTTTAATAAATTCCCCTCTAAGTGTTTAAAGCGACATTTCAGTCTGTAAAGGCCTTTTATCTTAAGGTTCCTGGCCAGTATAGGAAATAGTAGCAGACCCGGTCTAAAGCTGTAGGTAGTGTATATGCTTCATCTGCTCTGCCACACACTACCTACAGCTTCAGAGCCTGTCCGCTACCATTATATGCCCTAGCTCAGCCTTTGGCCAGACATAGGCAGGACCTTTAGCTTGATAAAGGGCCTTCGGAGCCTTAAAAGTTGCTTTAAACATTTTGGCCCAATGAAGTCACCTATATAATAATAAATGTTCAACAAAAGCAACTCCCTCCTGATGTGCCAACTAAAATTTCATAGTTTTGAGACAAGCTGTCACCCTATAGAATATTTGATTCCCTACTATTGTAGACAAAACACGTAAAGAAGTTTCTTTGCTTAGACTTCCCTATTACATGCATTAGAACAGGGATGGGAAACCTTCAGCCCTCCAGCTGTTGCAAAACTACAACCCCCATCATGCCTGGACAGCCAAAGCAAAGCTTTGGCTGTCCAGGCATGATGGGAATTGTAGTTTTGTAACAGCTGGAAGGCGGAAGGTTCCCCATCCCTGCATTAGAACAATAATAATGGCTGATGCGTAAGTATACACACCCTCTTATAACATTAATTATGTTGTTTTTATATGTAGACAATACCTTGTATCGGGTTCTTAGAGTACAAGGTGTAAGGTAATGTATTGTGGAGACGGTGTAGCTCTACCAGGATAACATTTGTTAAAAACCCTTTAAGGGTGCGTTCACACATATAGGATCTGCAGCAGATTTGATGGCGCAGATTTGAATCTGCAGCAGATCCACAGTAGATTTGATGGCCCAGAGTTGCTTTGCATTGAATCTGCAACTTCAAATCTGCGCCATCAAATCTGCTGCAGATCCTGTACGTGTGAACGCACTCTAAATGTTCGGTCATTGTAGATGCCCGGAGAATTTTCTCATCTTGGAAAGAACATGTTAATGAGTTTGTTTTTTTATTTCTGCTTCCAGCAATTAGTTTTTCCTGTCAAATATTTGCAGATTGAACGTTATACAATGAGTCGGCAGCTTTCATCCAGGAGGCCTATAAATATGTAATACAGCTACAGGCTGGACGGGGATGCACCGATTTGTTCATTCATGTGTCCTGCACAAATATTCATATCCATTAGGAAGCGGGGTATAACTAGAAGCACATCAGATACAGGATCCTATTACCATGTCATTATTTTATCTTTTTTCATCACTGATTTACAGGGCATAATTTTTTTTTTATTACCATCACAATGGTCCGATCTTTTATCGATCAATAAACATGGATACTACAGTATAACAGTACATGAAATCTAATGGGTCGGATGTGACCATCAATCTGCATGGAATAGGAAGGGTAGTCAGATTTAGTGCATCTACAGTAAAGAGTATTGTTGCAAATACTTGAATAATTTTCTCCTACAGATCTATGTGTCTCCATGGGTACAGACTACAATCAAACTGTGTGTAGTCTGATCAAATAGACAGGAGAGAAGGAAGGGAGTAATGGACACATAGAGGGACATTTATCAAGACTGGTGTACTCGTAAAGCTCCGCCCCTAGTTATCCAGCCAGATTTACTAAGCAGGGGCGTAACTAGAAAGGGCCGAGCCCCATAGCAAGCTTTGATGGGCCCCTCCATCAACTGTAGGTAATCCCCCTGATTGTTGGCCCCTTGCCCAGTAGATAGCATATTTTAGCCATCTCCCCTAGTATCTCCCCCCCCCCCAGTAGAGTGCCCCCCATAATAGACATCTTCCCTCCTAGTGTCCCCCATAGTAGGCCTCTCCCCTAAATTTCCCCCATGGTAGACATGGTCTCCCCTGGCATCCCTCCATAGATATTGTTCCCCAAAATAGGCATCTCCCCTAGTTTCCAACCCCGCACAGTACATCGTGTATCCCATGGTAGGCATCTCACTTGGTATTATGATGGCAGCTCAGGAGACCCAGTGTATTTTATGGATGGGCCCCCTGATGTGGTGGGCCCCATAGCATCTGCTATAGGTACTAAGCTGGTAGTTATGCCCCTGCCTCTTAGTAAAGGCATCTGGACCTGAACCTGTCACAGGACTTGTGCAGAAATCTACACCTGCTTGGGAACAGGCATGGATGGCATTTAGAGACAAGAAGGGGTTACTGATGCACTAAGTTTGCAATGTGCTGTGTGAGAACTTGCTGCTGAGAAGCTGAAGGGAAAGTGGAGGGGGAGATAACACTGCAGCACTGTGTGATATACAGCAGTAGATCTATACAAGGGACAGCAGCCCTAAGCTTTATTTGGGTGGTCAGAGATGAGAATTAAGCCAGGATTTCTCTTACTTTCTCTGCATATAGCTATAGGTAAGCATCAGCTCAACTTACTGTGTTTTCCTTGTGTCTCTCTGTTACTACAGACAGATTTCTCCTGACAACAGGCAGTGGACAGCAGATTGCAAAAAAAAGGAGATACCTAGTGGGTTGAAGATTAATTTTTGTTTAAAGGGGTTGGCCACTTTATAGTAAAATAGGTCTGTTTACAGTATTAGTAACTGTACTCACTGTATATACTGACAGCAGCTCCCTGTGTACCTAATGCAGGTAAAATCAGACTCCCCTTCTCCAGGCTTTGCTGTCCAACTCTGTTTTGTTTCTGGCTGACATGGAGGAGCATGTGACCATGCCCCGCCCCCTGTGTCCTCCATAGACATATACAGGCTAAGTGGTGGACACCGGGGGGCGGGGCACTGTCACATGCTCCTCCATGTCAGCCATTTTATGGACAGGAACACCACAGAGTAGGGCAGTACAGTCAGAAGGAGGGGGGTCTGATATTAGCTCTATGAGGTACACAGGGAGCTGCTGTCAGTATATACAGTGAATACACTCACTAAGGCTATGTTCACACTACGTATATTTGAGGCTGTATGTTTGAGGCTGTATAGCAACAAAAACAAGGAGTGGATTGAAAACACAGAAAGCCTCTGTTCACATAATGTTGTAATTGAGTGGATGGCCGTCATTTAAAGGCAAATATGTGCTGTTATTTTAAAACAACAGCTGTTGTATTGAAATAATGGCCGTTATTTACCATTATATGGCGGCCATCCACTCAATTTCAACATTGTGTGAACAGAGCCTTTCTGTGTATTCAATCCACTCCTGGTTTTGGTTGCTATGAAGACCTGACATGAGGACCAAATACAGCCTCAAATATACATAGTGTGAACCCAGCCTAATACTGTACACTGAGTAATTTTACTATTAAGTGGCCAACCATGGAGGGAAGTTGTTTGAAGCAATAGTGCCCATCTCAGAGCTACTACAAAGTTGATTTCTTTTGCATATATTAAAGCAATAAAAGTGGTTATTAGGAATGATTAAATCAACCTGGAACACATGAAAAGGATTTCCAAAAATGTAAATTTAATCAAACTCAAATTTTTTGAGCTTAGTTTTTGGGCAAATTGTTCAAAACTGTGGCTACAAGTTTAGCAATCAGAAAAAAAAGGTTAGGGATTAGGTTAAGGCTTAGTAGGGTTATAGTTAGGAATCCTAACTCTGCTAACCCCGATGTTAGCATTATGCCGTGCAGACGTTAATGGGCTTGAATACAGTCAGATATAGTCCTGGGAAACCTCAGATTGTCATACATGATTTTAGGGCAATTGGTCAAATTTGGGTGGCCAAATAAACTAAAAAGTTATGATGCAACTTTTTGGAAATTAGTTTAGTTTTAAAAAATAATGATAAATAAAATGATAAATCCTCTCATGTTGAGTGATATATTTTCTTTTCTGTAAGATACTACCAATATCTAATATTAGAATTATGTGAGGTCATGAATGTTCCTTACAGCAAGAAACAGCATGAAGAAATTATGTTAACCACCTAAGCGAGTTAGCAGGAAGACAACAAAAAACTAGTTCTCCAACAATACATTGCTTCCGAGCATCTTAGGTCAAAAATGATTATGTACAGGCATGAACTTGCAGGGACAGCATGAGGACATAATGTTTATTCTTAAGAAGAGTTAGCAGGTACTCAGCAGAACACTTTGTCCAATAATATATTATATCAGGTTTATATAGATGTAGAGATGTGTCCTTCCATACCCTTATTTTGGAGATTAAAGACCATTGAATAAATATGGCTGAGTGATACTCTGTCAAAAGTTGGTATTGCTATATGTATCTATATGTGGCCACCTAGTGGTTGTACCGCGTATTGCAGTTATGTTTTAAATTTATGTCCTAAATAGAGATTTGAAGAAAGGTAAGGATGGACACATCTGTACATCTGCAAGTGGCAGCATGGAGATGTAGGATCCTGTAGAGGAGAATGCAACAGAATTTTGAAAGCTGCTTTAGTAGTCCAATTGTTTTTGCAATTTAAAATCATTAAAAGATAGTGAGAGTCATGTGTTTTCAAAAATATTCAGCAATGAATAAAATTAAGGCTATGTTCGCCCACAGTTTTTTTTGCAGTATTATATAACTGTAAAAAAGGGCTGTAGTGTATGTAAACTATGGCCTCAATTTATAACAGTAAAGTAACTGGTTTTTTTTCAACTGCTTTTATGGTCAGGTTAAAAATACGGCCTTATTTTTTAGTTTGTTCCTCTTTCTCCAGTAATTTATCTTTTGGAAGGGGCAATGTTAAAAATATGGGCATTTTTTTTAGCATCTTATAGCTGTCAATATAAAAACCATGTTTGAATAGATAAAGTGAATTTTTTTTTTTTTTAAACCAGATCAAAAATAATGAGCATGTTTATGGGTATGTTTATTGTTTTTTTGGACTGTGTGCGCACTGATGGCTAATTTTCCATAGCGTTCAATAAAGCACATTATTAGGCCATGTTAACATGGCGTAAGAGACCTGCCGTTGCGTAGTTCCCGGCTGGGTCACAGAGCGTCCGGTCTCTGCAAAGATCAACTCGGCCGATACTGCAGTACCGGCCGGATAATTTTTCCTGACGCAGAGTTCTGATGCTGACGCATCAGCGCGCGCCCGCATCAGAGCTCCCCACAGCACACTATGGAGCGTGCGTCCAGAGCCGCTCGCTTTATAGTGTGCACTGACATGGTTTCTTACGGCCGCTATTCACTGAATAGCGGCTGCAGAAAACTGACATGTCATTTGTTTGCGGCGTCGCTAGAGGTCCCGGACGGAGTGTATACTATGTGTATACGCTCCGGCCGGGATCTCATAGACACCCGGCCAACGTATTTTTTCGTATTTATACAGCCGTTGTTGCAAATTGCAACAACGGCCGTATAAATACGAAAAAATACGTTGTGTGAACATAGCCTTGCATTGCAAAAACAGCTGTATTTTTTTTGCTCAAAATTATAGCCATATTTTGGTATTTTTTTAAACTATATTTAACCATACCCTAAAACTGCTGAGATGAGTCCATAGTGCATGGAGATGTAACGTCCAGAGTTAATTGTAATGCCCCAAGCCTTGTCTCTGTACCTAAAGCCGATATATTTTAACAATTTTGTATGAAATCCTAGTGATGTTAATTATCTCCAAGATAAAACAATAGACAAAAGCCTCAGAACGGCGGACAGACACATTGTTTCTTTTCAGAATTCTACAGTTGTCATTAGTTTCATGGGCAAAGAACGCGTCGTGTAAGGTTAAAGCACCTTGGATTTAGAAAGTCTGAAAATCTTGTTTATTTTAAGTAGAGACAAGTAAAGTTGACTGTGAAATTAATGACTGCGATTTTTGTATCCGGCTTTCAGCTATCTGCAAAATCCAGTTTTCGTGACATTTCCAGGGTCACTGGAGTTCACAGAAAGTTTATGTTCAAACAATTGTTTTATTTTTTTTCTGAGTTTTTTTTTTTTTTAAATCTTGGTGGCATAGATGTATTTTAAACAAACTTTATTCCAGTTTAATGGTCGTAAGTTCAGGAGTCTTAAAGGAGAAGTCAGGGCAGGCCTCTTTTTTTTACAAGTGCAGGGGATGATAAAAGAAATAACATGTTTTCGACTCCCTGGCTCCTGCGCTGGTGGGTGCATACCGCTGCTCCGGTCCCCGGGTCCCTGGCTGCTTCCTGATCTAAGTGGGGAGCCGGATTGTGATGTGTCAGGTCCGCTCAGCAAGTCAGTGGCCGAGGCGGGACCGCACTACGGGGTCAGGAGGCCAAACACAGAAATGAGAATAAGACAGTGGAACCCGGAGTATTGAAGGAGTGGCCCACCGGGGCCCTTGATGTGGCGGGCCCCGTAGCAGCCGCTATGGCTGCTATGGTGGTAGTTATGCCCCTGAAGACAGCTTTGATACTGTAAGCCACAATGTTTCTCAGATACAGTTTAGTGGGTATAGCACCTTAATGTAGGACCAGAATAGGTGGAGGACATAAACTAGTAACAGAAATACTGAACAGAGCGGTATATTACTTACATGATATGCTGGAGAATGGGCTTTGTTCTGCGCTGCTCCCTCCACCCTCCGGATGTTGATTGACAGCTGCCTGCCTATACATAGTCTATATACACAATATAGATAGACAACTGCCAATTCGCATCAGATGGAATGATTGCACTGGTGCTCATGAATATCCATGACTACTGAGCACATGCACATAAGAGAGAGGACTAGTGCGTGGTGCTCAAAGTCTATGTTATTCAGGAGGATATCATTGATACAGCATTCTGTTCAGCTTTTCTGTCACTAGTTTATGCTACCTTTAGATAGGACACCATAATGCTACTGAAAGGGTCTTTTTAAAGTGGTTGTTCACCAAAACAACCACTGACATGGTGCTCTCTGCTGCCACCTCTGTCCAGGATATACAGCTGCTGATAAGTACTGGAATACGTGAGATTTATTTATTTTTTTCATAGAAGTAAAATACAAATCTCTGCCACTTTCTGGCAACAGTTGATTTGAAAAAAATCTTTTTTGTGAACTACCCCTTTAAGTTGCAGAAAACGTGTGCACCCTACTGGCAAAACCAGGAACCACAGCAGGAAGAGAGGCAGCATGATAGTGGCCATTGGAAAAGTTGTCAGGAATCAACTGCCAATGTTATAAGTCTACAATTTTACTGGGATCTGCACATATTCACACCATAAAATTAGATACCAACCATAGACATGTGTAGTACAGAGTTCCATGATGCCTTATAATTCTAATGAAGAAAATTATTGTGTGGATGGATGTCATAAAGCATGGTGTCCTTCTTAGTACATTCTTAGTAAAATAAACATCTGAAAAAAAGATTTCAGCCCCTTTAAATTTATTAGAGAATAAAATCACCCATAACCTGAACTGGTAGCAAGTGTTCACTTTCCCTACAGCGCCACCACAGGTGAAAAAAGGTATGGACATCACCCATTAAAATATATAGAATCTGTATAACACATGGATATGCCGAGTCCTCCAGAAAGAGAGACGCTCTTTGAAGGTTTCTGGAGATGATGGCAGTTCTCTAAACCAAACAAGTTACCATAAAACACTTCGAAGATAGGAAAAAAGCTCAATAAACATGAACACAGCAATAACATACAAAAGAAAATCCAAGGCAAACCCATAGTAAATCAGCGATTATAAATGGCTGTTGTTGTCGCCCGCAATAAGAATATTTTATATCGCCCTATTTAATCTTACCCTCCAATAAATACGTGTCAAGAAGTTTATATCCAGTCCAGGAGACGGAGGCTCCGGAGCCATTTTTCTATTGCCTGCATTAAACCATTCCTATAATCTGTTAATAGGGCTTTACTTGACATAAGCAGTTAAGCAGGCCAAAAATATTAATTATTCATCGCGCTGACAATGAAAAATATGGTAATGCTACAGCCTATTATTGGGCACATGCATTATTTTGGTTTGCACGGCTTCAAGTGATGTCAGCTTGAAAAATTACGGGTCAACCCTTTTATGTCTAACACTAAATTAATGTAGGAAATATGCACAGATGCTAAAGAAAAGCTATTATTTCTGTATGTTCATCTCAGGATGAAAGACATTCACCACTAGACACATGATTTACAGCCCACTTGCACTTATATTGCTTACAAAAAATATATATATATAGATATACAGTATATAGTATAGTAATATATCTATCTATCTATCTATCTATCTATCTATCTATATATATATATATATATATTATTTTGTATATGTACAATATAAATAATATTAATATTTATTAAAATATATTATTCACTAAAAAGCAATCATAATATTTCATACTAATCACATTTTTTTTAAATAAAATAAATTTATATTTTTAAACTTTTTGACCATATATAACGAGAATTTAATTTTCAATATTTTTTCCCTATTTTGTAAATATTTTACCTACTCTCCACGTTTTTATATACCAATTTTTACAGATTTATAGTTAAAGTTAGTGAAATTTAACTTCAAATGATGTTCTGCTGTTCTAATATGACAATGATGCAATTGCCATTTATGAAGTAAAAAAAATGTAATACAAAAATTTTCCTATAGGTGGGGCTGTAACAATAAAAGTTTTTCTTTTATTTTTTTTGTGCAAAAATTAAAGGAGTATGTCGGTCAAAAACAAAATTGATTTCAAATCAATTTCAAGATATACCGATTTTTAAATTACTTCTATTTAAAACCTGAAGTCTTGTATCTATACCGATTCTATTGCTGCTGCCTCCTACGTGGGGTCATACAGAATATTAGCCCGTTTCTTTCTCTCCTATTCTTGGCAATGTCTTGGAGTGTTTTGTTTTTTGTTTCTTGTGCAAAGTGGTATGTCTGATAATGAAAAAACTTTTAATAAAAATTATCTGATAAAAAAAAAAAACCTGAAGTCTTCTAGTACCTATCAGCTGCTGTATATCCTTCAGGAAGTGATATATTCTCTCCAGACTGACACAGTGCTCTCTGCTGTCCAGGAACTGTGCAGAGCAGTAGCAAATCCCCATAAAAAAAAACTTTACTGTTTTGAACAGTTCCTGTTATGGACAGAGGTGGCAGCAGAGAGCACTGTGTCAGACTGGAAAGAATACACCACTTCCTGCAGGATATACAGCAGCTGATAAGAACTGGAAGATTTGAGATTTTTAAATAGAGTTAATTTACAAATCTGTTTATCCTTCTGGTACCAGTTGATTTGAAAATCAAATCTTTCGCTGGAGTACCCCTATAAAGCTTTCACAGATTAGCTGTTATTTCCCAATAATGTGGTCTGCTCACTCACTTGATCTCAACCTGTGTGACTTCTGGTTATGGAGTTTTTTGAAGGACCAGGTCTGCCATAACAAAACAGTGTCAGATCTGAAGGACGGCATTCGTCAGCATGCTGTAGTGTTGTTAAACTCTGACTCATGGATTTGCGAATTGAGAGCATTGTTGAAAGCCAAGGGGGACATATTGAACATTTGTAGCTACAGGGCCACCTATAGAAAGCTTTTAGCACCAACAAATTTTTACTTAATGGCAAGCGCATCATCTATAGTGCTCGTTTTTAGATTTTCGTCTAATTTGGAGAAGCAGACACCCTCCAGAACGTTCTAAAATGGGGAATTTTAATTTTACTAACTGCCCTCTGGATGAATTAGAATTTTTTTGAAAAACCTACAAACCTACAATTTGGACCAGGTCAGATATAATACACAGGATAGGGGACAGGGGTACAAGTGAACAAGTGGATAGGGGACAAGGGGAAAAGTAAAGGATCACCAGAGGACCCCACCTCCATGCCCCCTAGGGATCTCTAGATCTGCTCCCCGACCCCTCTGTTATAACTAGAGATGATCGAACAGCGCTGATGTTCAGGTTTGTATAAACTCAAACCATTGGTATGTGACTCCCGCAGTCTTCCCGTTCCATGGGGAAGGTGGAGACAGACCGAGTCCGACCTGGAAAACAGGAATACAGCCTGGGCCTTAGGTTGCATTCCTGTTTTCCAGGCGGGACTCGGGCTGTCTCCACCTTCCCCACGGAACGGGAAGACTGCGGGAGTCGCAAGTCAACACATCCAGAGATCTAGTCATCTAAATCTAGAGATGCTCAGTAGGCATGGATATTGGACCCCTCTAGGATCCCATACCAGGATAGGGGTCAAGTAAATTTAAATCGGAAAACCCCTTTATTTCCAAAATTATGGCTAAAGTTAAAATTGGCCATCTAAAGTCTTGCTTTCTGACCTTTAGAGTCTCTTTTGCCACAGATGATGCCGATCTCAGTGCAACATGTAGAGATGAAGCCCTCATGGCTCCGGCATAGAACTCTATACACAAATGCTGGATCTAATCGTTATATGTTATAGTAATAGTTATGCTGTCTTTCTTCTCCAAGCAGAGAATGAACAAGCAGGGGGTGAACATAGAACAGACAGAGAAGCTTATTATCATTGTTGACACTAAGAATCTTCCCCTTGATTCCAAATATACATTTATATCCTCCATGATCATCTAATATAAAGGGAAACCATCCGGTAGAGAAGTTTTACATATTAATAGATCCCTCGAGGCAACAAAACTTCCAACACGTAATTTCGGCATAAAATAATTTGTTCTCGGATTTTTACCAGTTCACGGAGAGGAACATTATCAGGTCCCTGGCACCTTGCAGCAGCTAATGAGGCATTTGACATCACGTCCTATCATTAGGAGTTGTACAGGAGCGGTGTAATTACGTTGTACACGTATGTAAGATGATCTACAGGCACTTTGTAAGCCGTGTAATGAATAATCTGCACTTGGAGTCTACCAGGGCCCAACCTTCAATCTGTCTCTATAGTAGCGGAGGTGTTCAGCAGGTTCTCCTCTCACTACACATCCAGAGAATTATAGTGTAAGCAAGAAAATGATAGCATAGACGTAAGCTGTGGTAGGCAGATCCCATGCTGATGCATTGTGCGTTCCATGTACGTCTTCACAGTGAGGTGTTCGCTCCTGTAACGCCTCCTATTCTTCCGTGGCAGGCCAAGACATGGAAGTGAAGGCTTTTAAACAGAAGGCGGTGAATAAAGAAGAGATCAAAAAGTTTTAAGTTGAAGTCGAGTTTAAATTTATCCTCTTTATATTAACTGTAATGGACGTTTTTTTGCTGTTGTATTTGTTAGGGGTGACAGTTAGTATGCCCATAACTGTAGAAACCACTATCAGTCACCATATTGGTTTATGCAGTAGTGACTATATTGGTTTATGTACTGGTGACCATATTGGTTTATGCAGTAGTGACTATATTGGTTTCTTCTGCAATGGGGACCATATTGGTTTATATAATGGTACCCATCTTGGTTTATGCACTGATGACCATACTGGTTTATAAAGTAGTGACCATATTGGTTTATATAATGGTGACCATTTGTCACCATTATATAAACCAATTTGGTAACTACTGCACAAACCAATATGGTAACCAGTGCATAAACCAATATGGTCACTGTTGCAAAAGAAACCTATATAGTCACTACTGCATTAACCAATATGGTCACTACTGTATAAACCAATATAGTCACTACTGCATTAACCAATATGGTCACTACTGTATAAACCAATATGGTCACCAGTACATAAACCAATATGGTCACTTCTGCATAAACCAGTATGGTCACCAGTGCATAAACCAATACGGTCACCATTGCAAAAGAAACCAATATGGTCACTAGTGTAAAAACCAATATGGTCACCAGTGCATAAACCAATATGGTCACTACTGTATAAACCAATATGGTCACCAGTACATAAACCAATATGGTCACTACTGTAAAAACCAATATGGTCACCAGTGCATAAACCAATATGGTCACTACTGTATAAACCAATATGGTCACCAGCACATAAACCAACATGGTCACTACTGTATAAACCAATATGGTCACCAGTGCATAAACAAAGATGGTCTCTAATTCATAAACCAATATGGCCACCAGTGCATACAGTACATCAATATGGTGACCAGTGCATAAACCAGTATGGTGACCAGTGCATAAAATCAATATAGGAACCAGTTTATAAAACAATATGGTCCCATCATTATGTCCATAATTGCTATAATTAAGGAAACAACAACATGGTCACCAGATGTTTCCCAGACAGTGTAAGAGCACGGATTGGCCTAATGGAGGACATACAGGTCTGTTTTTGGATGGTCTGGAACAACTGAATAGGACATAAGTGGAAATGTTGTTCTTGCTCCTGCTTGAATTGGTCTTATGTAATACCTTCCCAGGACGGGTTACACAGAATGCTACATGACCTTCACCACCTAAAGTGCTGGAGTGCATACATTACCACCTTCTCGTACAGCTGAGTGGCACTTTGTGCCAGCAAATTTCCACTGATCCAGCTGATCACACCAACATTGGAACCCCAAGGGCCAAATTGCCTTGATGGTGTGTAGGGTGAATAAGTGGATAAGACTAAAGGCCCCCATACACTTTAGTCAGAAGCTTCAATTTTTAGAAAATCCTAATAGAAAACTGAAAAAAAATCTCTGGGAGGTGTATAACTACCAGACGTTTTGATTCCACAGTGACGGCAGCATCATACAGACAGAGTTGGGAGTGGAGGGGTCTGATAGATGATGATGATGTCATCCTTTACATCACAGGAAGTCAGCTGACCTAGGAAAGTCCACTTCCTCTGACACATTAAACACTGTGATTTTCTGTGGGTCAGTCTGGTGATCACATGACTCAGTTACAGCAATGAAGAACATGGGTACAGCTTTGCTGGGATGAAATAGATACTATAGACCTAGTCATGGTGGGTATGTATATATAAGTATATATAGCAAAAATTATTATTCAAAGTTCCAAAAATCTTATAGCAAGTGTTTCTCCATTCAATGTGGTTTATGGTGGCAAAACATTTCACACACCATGACCTATTTTTATTTTATGCTTTCCTCTTGATCTTCCTAAAGCACTGAATTCTGGAAAGAAAAGGCTGATTTGGACAGTCATAGAGGAGCAGCTTGGAAGGAGTTTGGCACTGTCCGGAATTCAATTAAATTTGCAAATTAAAAAAAGAGCAGCCAACCTTACCTCGGCCTAGAATGCCACTTTTCTCCTGTAGCTTTCCTCACCGATTACGGCTGATTGCTGGGGAAGTTAAGCTGCCAAAGTCTCAGCCAGCATTGGCCCTGTGGGTCCTACTTTAGAAGAGTAGTTGTCCAGATGGAACAACCTTTTGAAAAATTTTAAAAAATTTGAATATTTTTTACTTAGAAAATTGTCTCTTAGCTCCATTGCCTTTAAAGTAAAGTAAAATCCTGAAGACCTTGCAAAAAAAAAATAAAAAATTCTTTACATATTAGTGAGATGGTGTTATGTCAAGTTTTCTCTAACAGGGATCACAACCAGTGAACAGAGAAGTGGGATGTTGTGTCTCCTATTAAGAAAGAGAATCTTTCAAATTCGAGCTGACATATTCGTTCCTCTCCGTTCCTGTCACTTGTGACGGTAAATGTAAGACGTTCGCCATCAGCGCGTGTGTTCAGACAGTCAAAACAATCCACAAATGTTAGATTATAGTCTTACGTCTAAAACGCGGCGTCATGCGCTCATTATTTATCCATCTAATGATACGTAAGATACATCATCGCCACCGATAGCGTCTAAAAATACCACCGAGTACTTCCAAGAGTCCCAGGTGCTTTTCTTATTCACAAAAACACATTTCTTCTCCTTTCTTATTAAATCACTGGAGTAGATGTTGGCAAGAGGAACCCTTGAGAGAACAGTTTCAATAACCGAGCGCATATGTTTTACATTGTAAGCGGAGGGTAAAAATAAATAGAAGGAAAGAACATCTAAAATTAGGCGATATGTGAATCCATTATACTTAATATCTGCTGCGTCTGGATGGCACCTGCGTAACGCAGTGTTGGGCTGTCAGAGAAATCTGTAGATATACTGGATACATTAAGAGGGTGTTCCAGCAATTTTTTTTTCCCCTTACATTATAACTTTTATACAATTGTATATAATAAAACTTCATTAAGAAAATGTCAATTTTATTTATAACACTTGTATATTGAGAGGCAGCAGTAGTGCAGCAGCCAGTTGCCTTACAGCTTGCCAAACATTTGGTTTCGGCAACATTTATCCAAACCTGAATACTCAGCATTTGACTCCCGGCAGCTGGAGAAGTTGGATGCTGCCCTAGGGAATCCTGGAAGTCACCGGGACTCAAATGCCGACCAATTGGATAAAGGTTGACGAACCCAAACAGATGGCAAGTTTGCTCATATCTACTTACAGCCAGAGGGGTCTTGACCAAGACTCATCCAGTAAATATTTTTTAGATAAGAATACCTATGTTACGTGACCAAATAATAACAGATAATACTTCACCTCCTTGCCTCAACCTCCTTCAGTCTCTGTTGCCTCAGCACTTGGTCTCTGCTGCTTCTCAGCCAGTCACTCACCAAAGGGGTCAGTGCCTAAGCCACCGATTGGCTGAATGGAATTGTCATATGCCGCCTCAGAACTAGGATGTGGAGTGCAGTAAAAACAGGGCACTGAAATAATGGAGGATGTAATGGAGGGAGTGGGGGGTAAGTACAGTCTGATTTTATTTTACCACACAGCCTGGACACATTTAAAGGAGATGTCTGGCCATTTTTTAAATCTGGCTGCAGTCAGGGGCAGGGGGGGGGGATTTAATCAGGAGTATTAACTTACCTCTTCCCATGCCTACAGTGAGTGGCTGGACCACCAGGAAAGCATTTTCCCCCGAGCTGTGATGATGTCATGACTCGCGGGGAAAAGGCCTGTCCCGGCTGATGCACTGGCCTCTCAGCGAATCAGTGACTGGAGCAGCGTCCCGCCCCAGTCACTGACTGGCAGAGCAGGCAGTACATCAGCCAGGTTATGACGTGTCAGCGCCAGAGATCCCGGAGCCCAGCAGGGTCCCAAGGCTGGTCCGAACACTCACTGCGGGCATGGGAAGAGGTAAGTTCATACTCCTGATCAACTCCCCCCCCCCCTGCTCCTGCCAACTGTCAGATTTTAAAAACAACTGGACTTCTCCTTTAACTTAAAATTCAAAACCTTTACGTCCTATGCAGAGATGAGCACAACTCGAGCATGCTCAAGTCTGATCATTTGGCATTTGAATACCAGAGAATGAAGAAGTTGGATGCAGCCCTAAGGCTGCCTGGAAAACATGGAGACAACCATAGGCCATGTTTTCCCAGACTCCACATGCATCCAACTTCTTCAGCCACCGGTAATCAAATGCTGAACAATCATACTCGAGCATTCTCCAGTTGCATTGGTCTCAAATCCTATGCAGTGAGTAATGGAATCACGACCCAGTAATGTGGCACAGAGTAGGGATTGGCAGGGTGGCATGCACAAAACAAGCTTGAGTTTTCAGGGCCCTAATTATTGCCATGGGAAGAACGTTATTTACTAAAGCACAGATAGGTGCCAAGTGGAAGTCAGTCAACCAACAATTACACGGGTCAACTACTGTGCGCTATCAACCAACT
Source organism: Dendropsophus ebraccatus (assembly GCF_027789765.1). Taxonomy (NCBI): domain Eukaryota; kingdom Metazoa; phylum Chordata; class Amphibia; order Anura; family Hylidae; genus Dendropsophus; species Dendropsophus ebraccatus. The sequence continues at coordinate 172,954,646 of NC_091456.1, forward strand.
AGTTCTGTCTTGTTTGCCAAAATGGTCTTTATCATCAGCAATGAGATGGAAGATTGATAGAGATTGAAGAGTATTTTACTGCTTCAACCAAGATAAACAGGTTACACCAACAATAGCAAATATAAACACATGAAGTCGACATAGGACAAAGAGTTTTCTCAATAGATCTGGAGACTGGCCAAGGTCCATGATCCCAATGACCACCTTAAAGAACCAAAGGTTTTACGTATCACCCACCACAAGCTGTTTTATTTTATTTATTGTTATGATGTATTTCCCTGGTTTACTATGTTTTCTGGCTTTTCTGTTTTGTACTATATCTTGTTTCTGTTCTTTTCATTCAGGGAGCGGGCATTAAACACCTCACAGCCTGTGGCCTTGCAGTTAACAGTGGGCAACTTGAAACCAGAGGAGACTTACTCTTTCCGGGTCGTAGCTTATAATGAGTGGGGACCGGGAGAGAGCTCACAGCCAGTTAAGGTGGCCACACAACCCGAATGTAAGTACATGAGTGTTATATGTATCATAATTATAAGTACTTTTCAATAGTTTAAAAAAAAAATTGGGACAATAAAATCTAAAACACCCTCGAAACACCCGGAGTGGCAATCAAATGCCAAACTTTCAGTAGGGTTTTCATACATCCCACCCTTTTTACCTTTTTACTTTTTAGGACTCTAAGCACTGGGACCTTGATTGATCAAAACTTTTGACCAGTCGAGGTCCTAGTGGTTAGAGTCCTATCATTAGATATGTCTAGATACTATATATCCAAGAGACATGGGGTAGAAACGCATTTCACTTCCTGGTATACTACCATAGTGTGGAGTGGTGGCCAAGTTACTGCAACTCTGCTCCTATTTAACTTGACAGGAGATGAGTAGTGATGAGCAAACTTGCCGAAAGTTTGGGTTCAGCAACATTTCCGAACGTTTCCGAATCTGAACGCTAAGAATTTGGCTGAATCTGAAAAAGTTTTGCTTTAAAGTAACCAATGCCTAAAACGACACAGCATTATTCATCGTTTTTTGGTCCATTTGAAGCAGCTCTCTGAACAGTTGACCGTGGAGACCATTGGGGATGTTGGACGTCAGCACTTCACCAATCAGACATTGATGGCCTATTCGGACCCCTCGGACATTGATCTACTGTAAAACTCCAATAGGCATATTTAATTTGAACATTTTAAGGGATGCAGCCTTAAAAAAAAAATCCTTAAACTAAAAATCCCCTTTCATCCCTTAAAGAGATGGCTACGTTTTTTACTGAAGCTTTTTTTTTTTTTTGTCCAAGCCAAAGATTTAGTCTTCCTAACCCCCCCATCCTATGATGCAACCAATAAGTGGTGGACTCAGTCAGTGCCTCATCTCTCCGTACCCCATACAGTGAGCTGGAGAATCAGCATTTGCTTCCTAGTTACTTCTTCTTCAAAATGTCAAAAGGAAAATGTAATTAAAAATGGATTTTTTAAACTTCCTATGTAAATGTTGAATAGTTTGCTCCGAGGATAAAAGTATTAGACATTATAATAATCTACAGTGGTGCTCTCCTATTCATACGCACAAGAGATTAATTCTGCGGCCCCACGTGGCGGCGGCCGCCGTGTTGTCACTTTCCTAATGTGTAATAATAGTGATTATTAGGGAGAAGAGGATTCATCTCTAAAAGCTGATGGAACGTAATAACTAAATACACCCCCGTTCTTGTATCAGCCTAATCCTTCTGATATTCATAGAAACACGGAAATATACTGTATATACAGAAAAGAGCTTACATGGAGTCAGAGAGGAAATATTTATATTTACCATTATGTGTGTGTGAGAGAGATAGATAGATAGATAGATAGATAGATAGATAGATAGATAGATAGATAGATAGGAGATAGATAGATAGATAGATAGATAGATAGGAGATAGATAGGAGATAGATAGATAGATAGATAGATAGGAGATAGATAGATAGATAGATAGATAGATAGATAGATAGATAGATAAATAGATAGATAGGTGATAGATAGATAGATAGATAGATAGATAGATAGATAGGAGATAGATAGATAGATAGATAGATAGATAGGAGATAGATAGAAGATAGATAGATAGATAGATAGATAGATAGGAGATAGATAGATAGATAGATAGATAGATAGATAGATAGATAGGAGATAGATAGATAGATAGATAGATAGATAGATAGATAGATAGGAGATATCACGCGAAAATCCAAAGCACTCCAGCATAAGGTGAAAAAAAGGTGGTGGTTTATTACAAAAATGTGCAAAAACACAGGATGCACATTTTTGTAATAAACCACCACCTTTTTTCACCTTATGCTGGAGTGCACCCGCTACACCTGTGAAGAAGTGCGGCTCCTTTCTCCTCTCTACCTAGATAGTAGATAGATAGATAATAGATGGGGGATAGATAGATAGATAGATAGATAGATAGATAGATAGATAGATAGATAGATAGATAGATAGGAGATAGATAGGTAGGGGATAGATAGATAGATAGATAGATAGATAGATAGATAGATAGATAGATAGATAGGAGATAGATAGATAGAGATAGATAGATAGTAGATAGATAGAGAGAGAGAGATAGATAGATAGATAGATAGATAGATAGATAGATAGATAGTAGATAGATAGATAATAGATGGGGGATAGATAGATAGATAGATAGATAGATAGATAGATAGATAGATAGATAGATAGATAGATAGATAGTAGATAGATAGAGAGAGAGAGAGAGAGAGATAGATAGATAGATAGAAGATAGATAGGTAGGGGATAGATAGATAGATAGATAGATAGATAGATAGATAGATAGATAGATAGATAGATAGAAGATAGATAGATAGATAGATAGATAGTAGATAGATAGATAGATAGATAGATAGATAGTAGATAGATAGAGAGAGATAGATAGATAGATAGATAGATAGATAGATAGATAGATAGATAGATAGGAGATAGATAGTAGATAGATAATAGATGGGGGATAGATAGATAGATAGATAGATAGATAGATAGATAGATAGATAGATAGATAGAAGATAGATAGATAGATAGGAGATAGATAGATAGATAGATAGGAGATAGATAGATAGATAGATAGGAGATAGATAGATAGATAGATAGATAGATAGATAGATAGATAGGAGATAGATAGATAGGAGATAGATAGATAGATAGATAGATAGGAGATACATAGATAGATAGATAGATAGATAGATAGATAGATAGATAGATAGATAGATAGATAGATATAGATAGATAGATAGATAGATAGATAGTAGATAGATGGGGGATAGATAGATAGATAGATAGAGATAGATAGATAGATAGATAGATAGATAGATAGATAGGAGATAGATAGATAGATAGATAGATAGATAGATAGATAGATAGATAGATAGATAATAGATGGGGGATAGATAGATAGATAGATAGATAGATGATAGATAGATAGATAGATAGATAGATAGATAGATAGATAGATAGATAATAAATTGGATAGAAGATAGATACATACATAGATAGATATTTCAGAACACTATGCAGAATCTCCCACACTCCTGAACTTGATGAATTCCTCCATTGTTGAGAAGTTTCAGGACTTCATCATTGTCATCTTCCTCAGTACCTTAGTGTCGCCTCCATTGTCTGATCTCCCTTCTTACCATATTAATCTCTGGACGATTCTTTGTGTATTTTGTTATTTATTTATTTTTTATTGTGACAAAAGGCTGATCAATGCCGCGATCAATAACATTACCCAAAGCTGTTAAGTCCATCATTACTGGTAATACCAGGCGGTGTGATGAATATGCAGCAGTGCATTGTGGGCCTTTTCAACTCCAGCGATGAAGAAGAAAGGGACTGTTAATGTATCAGCTGGATAATCAGTCAGTCGGAGGGGGCTCTCTGCTTGGTGGAACAGGATTTGGAGGCTGCTCGTGATTCCTCCCGCTGTATGGCTGCGGCCAGTGGTTTCCAGCTGTTTCCCTCTGATTCTCTGCCATTCAGCCGCTCTGTTGGTTGTACAGGGAGATGGCGGAGAGTCAAGGAAATTTGGAATCATTTTAAATGACAAGTAATCAGGTGTTGAGATGACACCGCACTAACACATTTCCTGTTAGCAGCTCTGCCATACTCCTGTATGACAATAATATCACTAGGATGGCGGGTAGGTGCTGGTGGTGGTGGTGGTGGTGGCGAAGGGGTGGTGGGTGGGGGGGTAGGGGTTAGTGGGAATTTTTGTTGTTGTTAATATTTACTTATTTTATCTCTATAGCACAACCTGTCCTGGCTGACTTTTAAAGGATTGTATTTTATCATGGGACAATATAATATAGGTGACCGTAAATGGGACATGACTGGGGACATACAATTTTTGGCTACCATGTTAGATTTTGCATTCAGTAATATAAAGTAAATAAGAAGGATAATGGTTATGTTTACACGCCATGAAGATGACGGACGTTTTGATTTATTTCATTTATGGGCAAATAACATCTGTTATTTTATATATTACACAATTGACGGTAAATGACGGCTGGCTGATATAAAAAAAAGGCCGTCATTTTGACGATGTGTGAACATAGCCAATAGGCCAGTATTCCGAGAGAAAAAAACATGGAATTTATAAAGCATAAGGGCCCTCGCACACTAAGGAAATCACACGGTTAAGGAGTCCACCTCTCACCCCCCACCCTACCACGCTCCCACTTCAAGATCTGCTGGTCCTAAAGCTCCTTTCTATGGTCAGGCAGATTTTGTTGTCCTCCCAAATGGCTGATTCTGCCAGAGCATAGAATGCAGTCTATGGGATGGGCGGAGAGTGAGTCAATTGAAGGGGGGGGGGGGGGGGATTGAATATGTGGCAAGTTATCCGCGTGATTTTCTTAGTGTGCAAGGGCCCTTAGAACAGAGAATCTGAGGTACATTCCCACAAAGGCCATATAACGGTAGTTATTTTATAATAATAGCTGTTATTGCACGGATGATGGGCGTCGTTATGAAATAACGACTGTTATTTGGCCCCTTTCTCTACTATAAAAGAGTTAAATCACTCAATTTTCCAGCCCTTAACACTTGCCATTCATGGATTTTGCCAGATCCCTATACTATATTCCAGCAGCCATGGAGATGCATCAGTTCACCTGTATACAGTATCTAGTAATGAACAGTAAATGAAAAAATAATTTGAAACCCCCAGGACTTAATGCAGTATTGGCGTTTCCTTATATACAGTAGCAGCAGAACCTTTTATCCCCTAAAGGCCCTATTACACCAACAGATCTGACAACAGATTATCTGCCAAAGATTTGAAGCCAAACCCAGGAACAGACTATAAACAGAGAACAGGTCATAAAGGAAAGACTGGATTTCTCCTCTTTTTAAATGCACTCCTGGGTTTGGCTTCAAATCTTTGGCAGATAATCTGTCGTCAGTACTGTTGGTGTAATAGGGCCTTAAGGCTCCAGGTCCCGGGTGTGACTATTACCTCAGCACCTCCTATAGCTACAGCACTTGAGATAACCTGATATTAGATGAAGTGATGATTAGACTGTTCTATCTGTATCTCACACCCATAGTATCTACATATCAGTTTCATTACATTGTATAGATAACAGAATGTGGATTGTTTCTGTAAGATAACTACAATAAATGACCATAGGCAGGTAGATAATGAACGTCATGTGCCGTTATCCTTCATTACATAACCGGAGGATGACAAGGGGCTAAATCCTGTCTAACTTTATTAAATCTTGATTTTTTTTTGCCGTCATTCTCAATAAAAATCTCCAAGTAATAAATTAGCTGTGGATATAGTCAGGTGGGGAAGGCACACAATGAGAATGCTTGTTGTATCCTATTACTGGTGCATGAATAACATGGGTTGTGACTAATGACACTTTAAATGGGCTCTGTCACTTTAAAAAAAAAAAACCTTTGACATGTGGTGGAGACAAAGAAAGAAAATTGTCATTGATCGGGGTTTTAGTGATCAGACATCACAGATTGCTAGAACGAGCTGGTAGAAGACGTGACCAAGTCTTACAATCTAAGTCTATGGAATCTTCTCGATAATGGAGTCTCTTTTACTAACTCAAAATCTTCTGATAAATTATCCGAAAAATAGTTTATAGTCTCAAATGGGGATAAAATAAGTTCTGTGCAGGTTCAACATCATTTAAGCGAAAGGTCATGGTTTTTAAGCTCTGGTAGATGAGAAGATTTCTCACTGAGTTTCGCTATAATGGCTTTAGAGATTTCAGTAGATTATTATTAGATTCCCTCGTAGTAATGGAAAAAGTAAAATGAGAGGTTTTCAAATTATAGGAAATTCACTTGAAAAATAAATGGACGTATTAATAATATATGAAGGAGTATTCTTCTCCATATGACTATACGAGTCACCAGTTTAATTACTGAGAGCCAGAGGTTGTCCGTTCCCATAGTGCACAAGGATGGTGTGAGGCGCCAAGTCCCAAAGGAAAAAGGTCACTGGACATTCCTGTGAGCCAGAAGGTCTTGGTTAGATCGTAAAAGCTTTTATACACCAGTCTGTGCCTTAAAGTGAATCTGTATTCTGCCCCCCCCCACACTCAAACCACCATTACCGTATTACCAGAGGAGAAGTGTCAATGAGGTGGGGCCTTAAGCATCTTTGCTCTAGGCCTGCAGAGCCTTTTTCTTCTTGCTGCTTCGGGCCTAGGACACAGAAGCTCCAGACACCGCCTCATTGACACCACTCCTCCAGATTAGCAGATCGTTTTAACAAAAAGGACGACACCAGGGGCTTATTGGACCTCGGGACCACACATGGAATGACGACAACAACAAATCATTCTTGAAGAATTACTATTCCAATGTTGGCGTCTTTGAGAAGATATATTGGGGCTATGTTCACACTACGTAAAAGATGTGTTAGGGTGCCTTCACACCTACCTTATCGCAGCAGAAAATCCGCATTTGACAGCATTAAATACACACTGTCAAATCCGCTGCAGATTTGTAAGTGCGGATTTGATGCTGTGTTCATTCATTTAGTTAAATCTGCTGCGGATCCGCAGCGGATTTTCTCCTGCTATACGGTAGGTGTGAAGGCACCTTTAGGTGTTTCCTAGAGATGAGCGAACCTGGAGCATGCTCGAGTCCATCCGAACCCGAACTTTCGGCATTTGATTAGCAGTGGCTGCTGAAGTTGGATAAAGCCCTAAGGCTATGTGGAAAACATGGATATAGTCATTGGCTGTATCCATGTTTTCCAGACAACATTAGAGCTTTATCCAAGTTCAGCAGCCCCCGCTAATCAAATACCGAACGTTCGGGTTCGGATCGACTCAAACCTGAACCCGGACCCGGTTTGCTCATCTCTAGTTCAGACCGCTTCCGATCCTAAGATCCTAAGTCCGCTATTAGCGCATTCCTCCTTTATTTGGTCGTTCAAGTTTCATAGACACAAGTTGGCAGACACATGCTCCTCTCCCTGCTTTCTCTCCTCACTTGATCTACAAATCAGACCCTTACTGATGCCAAGAACGAGCCAGAAGAAGTCCCACATCCTCTCCCGGCTCTGTGTTACATGACCTGGGGAGACTCCCAATGCAAAGTCTGTTGGGCTGTACAGGTCTTACAGACGCAAATCAACAGACATATTCTCCTCTCCCCTTTCTATCTCTTCTTGCTTGATCTACTCATCAGACCCCCCACCGATCCCGAGCATAACCTGGAAGAAGTCTGCGCTTAGCATGTTCTCTCCCGGCTATGTGTCACATGACCTGGATAGACACAAGTCGGCAGACACATGCTCCTCTCAACCTATCTCTAGGACATTCGAATAATTTTTTGTACTGGCAGGCAAGCTTTAGGCTATGTTCCCACAATGTTTTTGTTGGTCGGTTTGCGGCCATTTTTTTTTTGGATGACTATCATTGTAGCACCTAAACGTGGCAGTTTTATGCAAATAACAGTCATAATTTGCATTAAACTGCCATGTTTTCCTAGCAAAATTATTCTCGGCCATGAAACGCTCATGAAAAGACGTTGTGGGAGCATAGTCTCAAAGTCTAACTGCCAAATATATAACTGATAACTGTTAAATATATTGACTGATCTCAAAGGTTCTGGGTCCTGAGACTAAGGGCCCTATTCCACCGGACGATTATTATTCAGATTATATAAATCGTTCAAATCTAAACGATAATCGTTCGGTTGAAATGCAGTTAATGATAAACGACCAAACGAGAAATCGTTGATCGCTTTATAAGACCTGGACCTATTTTTATCGTTGCTCGTTCGCAAATCGTTCGGATTGAATAAGGGCCCTATTCCACCGGACGATTATCGTTCGCATAATCGTTAAGGATTAACGATCTCAAACGACCGCTATTGCGAAAGATCACTTTTTTCCATGGAACGATAATCGTTACTTATGATCGTATTTGCGATCGTCTTTTCTTCGCTATTTCTTCGCTATTGCGTTCGTATCTACTGCGAACTACCGAACAACGTCTTATTTAATGCGAACGATTTGCAAACGTTTTGTGAAAGAGCAAAGATAAAAATAGATCCAGGTCTTATAAAGCGATCAACGATTTCTTGTTTGGTCGTTAATCGTTAACTGCATTTCAACTGAACGATTATCGTTTAGATTTGAACGATTTAACGATAATCTGAAAGATAATCGTCTGGTGGAATAGGGCCCTTAGGGGACAGTGTGTGTGATTTCTCAGCTGTCAATTAAATCTGATTTACACCCTCCACTATAGTCAATGAAGTGAATCAGTGACCAGTCGTATAGTGAAGTACGACACACTTCAGCCGGCTATATCTTGTGATCGCACCAGGTCTCGGGAGTGAGACCAGATGTGATCTCTAACTTTGATCTATCAAAAGATAACGTATCCAACAGTAACAAGAGCTCTTATTGTCGAAGTTTAGAAGCCAACCTCATTTCTTATTCTACAATCATAATTAACCAATTCGGCCATGAAACGCCCGGCTTTATTTCGTGTTGGGGGTGACATAATCAAATGGGATTTATCAATTAACATGAAGACAAAGATCTAATCTCCCGGAGCTTTATAACATGCCAGATTCATTCTTAATTGAAGTCGTTCTCAAACTTCTGCTCAATAATTTAATGTGGAAATCTATTTGTCTTTCCCTATTTATCTCCCGAGAAGACGGAATCTGCCAAGAAGTTAATGAACTCCTTATCTGTTAAATTCTGAAAATGAAAGAAACTTAATACAAACTGTGACTCAATCATTGGAGAAGTATCGTCCTGATCCAGTAGGCAGATAGGGGACAGTAAATTGCTCTTTATCAGACGCATTATAAATAATCTCCTGCCATGAGATTACAGATTTTATAGGAAGAGCTCGATGGCAACAAAAATATATTTATATAACTCCGTAAGATCTGATGCGTCCTCGGAGTGCAGTATTCCTATGGTCATGCCGCTTCTTGGTTTAGAGACCAATGTTCTGTAATATAATATGTTATGCAGGGATATAGCTAGACATATATAACCTAATCAACAATACCAGATTAACATAATTAAATATAATATGATATATTAAATAGCATAGTAATAGGATCCGATATGCAGTGCTAATATTGTATAATATGACATAATAAATGATTCTGGATTAATATAACTAAATAAATAATTTAAAGGTGTTGTCCAGCGGAAATCTTTTTCTTTCAAATCAAATGGTGTCAGAAAGTTATATAGCTTTGTAATTTACTTCTAATAAAAAGTCTTAAGTCTTCCCATACATATCAGCTGCTGAATGTCCTGCAGGAAAAGTTTTATTTTCACTCTGACACTCTGTCAGTGCTCTCTGCTGACATCTCTGGCCGAGAGAGGAACTCTGTCTCAGTTTTCTATGAATCCCCATAGAAAACCTCTCCTGCTCTGGGCAGTTCCTTTCTCGGCCAGAGATGTCAGCAGAGAGCACTGTCAGACTGAAAATAAAGCAATATTTCCTGCATGACATACAGCAGCTAATAAGTATGGGAAGACTTAAGATTTTTTAATAGAAGTAAATTACAAATCTATATAACTTTCCTACACCAGTTGATTTGAATGAAAAAGATTTTCGCTGGACAACCCCTTTAAGTGCATTGCTTTTTCTTTATCTTAGCGATCAGCAATCTCGGTGATCCCTGCACTCAGCGCCAGTCTTTTCCCGAGCACCAGCCTGGCTCAGAGAACTGGGGGCAGGTCTGGTGTACCCCAGTGCGACAAAAGCTCCGCCCTTCTGTGACGTGGCTCCTTAGAATCAATGGAGCCGATTCACAGAGGGGGCGGATATGGTTCCACTAGGGGACGGCAGAACTGCCCCCAGTGCTCCGAGCCAGGCCGGAAAAGACTGGTGGCGCCAAGCGGCTACGGTAAAAACATGGTATATTCGTTTTGAATATAATACAAGATGTTATATAACGTTCAGTAATATGGTATGAATAAGTAGATATAAAACAATGTGAGGCTATGTTCACACAACGTATATTTTCGTAAAATCACGGTCGTTGTACAATGTCTGTTATTATTAGGAAAATATATGTTAGCTCTCTGTCTATGGGATCCCAATCGGAGCATATACACATAGTATACGCTCCGGCCGGGATCCCTAGTGGCGCCGCAAACAACTGACCTGTCAGTCAGAAAACCATGTCAGTGCACACTGTGGAGCGAGCAGCTCCAGCCGCTCGCTTCATAGTGTGCTGTGGGGGAGTTCTGAGGCGGGCGCGCACAGATGCGCCCGCATCAGAACTTTGCGGCAGGAAAGATCATCCGACTGGTACTGCAGTACTGGCCGGGATGATCTTTTCAGAGACCGGCCACTCCGTGACCTGGCCGGGCCACGGAACGGCCGGTCTCACATGTTGTTTGAACATGGCCTGATAAAACATTAGTATAATGAAATAACTTAAAGGGATACTCCATAGGGAAAAAAATGCTTCATATCAACTGGTGTAAATTTCTAATTTTCTCCTATTTAAAAAAAATCTCCAGTGTTTGAATACTTATCAGCTGCTGTATGTCCTGCAGGAAATGGTGTATTCTTTCCAGTCTGAGACAGTGCTCTCTGCCGCCATGGCTGTATCCATGATTTTCAGGCATTTTTTAAGCGTTCCCCAGATGGTATCCTCCCTCTGTACGGAAAGGCCAGCCTGAGGGAAACAAGCGCAGATCAGTTTTCCTTTTTATGAAGCAAAGCAAATATGGTTCTCTCATCTCTGATTAAATAATCGAATACATTGTTAGTGATGAGCGAATACTGTTCGATCGAATAGATATTCGATTGAATAGTGAGATATTCGAATATTCGATATTCGTACGAATATCCCGCAAATATTCGACAAATATTCGATAAGCGTTCAAATCCCCCAGCTTCCGATTTTACCATCCAAATGGTCAAATAGATGTTTTTTACTAATCGAATACTTGTTCCCATAGACTTTAATGGGATCGAATATTCGATCGAATATTCGCGGGATATTCTTACGAATATCGAATATTCGAATATCTCACTATTCGCTCATCACTATACATTGTATATGAATTATTGTAATACAATGTCACTTCAGCGTATTAACTAGAGTGACTCTCCTGACACCCCAAACTCATAGCATAGACATATAGACATGGATTGTGTCTGGTATTGCAGCTCAGTTTCATTAGTATTACTTATACTCAGCTGCAATACCACACACAACCTGCGGACACGCCTGGCGCTGTTTTTACAGGATACCATCCACACTTATCGAATTCTGGTATAAAACCTCACTAGAAAGCTTACAAAATAGAATATCTGACAATGTAAGCCACGCTTATGTATATCCACAATGAAATGGCTCATAGAATAGAAGAATAGATTGGAGTCACCTAAACCAGGCATGTCCAAAGCCCGGCCCGAACTTTTTTGGCCCCCCAGGTATCCGGCAGCAACAGATACCTTGCGCCACGCCACTCTAGTGCACAGAAAAGGAAAGCCGAAATCTCGCAATGTCCGAGATTTCGGCTTTCCTTTCCCGTGCACTAGAGCAGTGTTTTTCTAACCAGTGTGCCGCGGGCGCCGTCCCCCTCACCTACTGGCCCGGACGTGCTCCTCCAATCAGGGGAGACCAGGAGCGTGGTGCAGGGGGGAGAGAAATATGGGGATGGGGGGAGAAGCAGGGGGGAGAGAAACATGGGGATGGGGGAGAAGCAGGGGGGAGAGAAACATGGGGATGGGGGAGAAGCAGGGGGGAGAGAAACATGGGGATGGGGGAGAAGCAGGGGGGAGAGAAACATGGGGATGGGGGAGAAGCAGGGGGGAGAGAAACATGGGGATGGGGGAGAAGCAGGGTGGAGAGAAACATGGGGATGGGGGAGAAGCAGGGGGGAGAGAAACATGGGGATGGGGGAGAAGCAGGGGGGAGAGAAACATGGGGATGGGGGAGAAGCAGGGGGGAGAGAAACATGGGGATGGGGAGAAGCAGGGGGGAGAGAAACATGGGGATGGGGGAGAAGCAGGGGGGAGAGAAACATGGGGATGGGGGAGAAGCAGGGGGGAGAGAAACATGGGCATGGGGGAGAAACAGGGGAGAGAAGCAGGGGGGAGAGAAACATGGGCATGGGGGAGAAACAGGGGAGAGAAGCAGGGGGGAGAGAAACATGGGGATGGGGAGAAACGGGAGAGAAGCAGGGGGGAGAAAAACATGGGGATGGGGGAGAGAAACAGGGATATCCCTTTTGTGTTTATCGAAACAGGCCCAGGTTTCACACTGAGTGAGTATAAATACATTTAGAATCTATATTATTAACTATATGTATAATATGTACTGTTTTAGTGTCATTTTGTGCCATTTTGGTTGGTGGTGTGCCCCGGGATTTTTTAAGTATAAAAAGTATGCCGTTTTCAATAAACTTTGTAAAAAAAAGTTTATTTGCATTAATTTTAATGGTCCAAAGAATGTCAAGCAAAATGGTCGGCCCTCGCACATGTTCACTTCATCAAATTTGGCACTCTTCGAAAAAAGTTTGGACATGCCTGACCTAAACTGATGATGGAGATTAGATACATTTTAGCTTTCTGGTGCCTTTAAGAAATCAAGGGTCATTAAGCTCAGCCCAGAAGATCCGTCATCCTGAAGCTCATGGTCATCGGCCGGCAGACTCCTCTGCACACTCCGCTGACTGTGTCTTATGAAGGGAACCA